>NC_066593.1:5034773-5219773 GCF_905475345.1 Vespula vulgaris | reverse complement strand
ATTAATAATAGTAATAATAACAATAATAATAGTAATAATAGTAATAATAATAATAATAAAATAATCAATAAAAAGAAAAAAAGCGCGAGGTACCTCAATCAATTTAAAGTGTCATTCGTTATAGTCAAGAAAACGATAAATAATTGAAAAATCATTAATACGAGTGAGCGATAATACAAAAATAAGAAAGAAAAATCTAGTTGTCCGCCATTGTTTGCTTTCTCTTTTCTTTTCTATTTTTTTTTGTTTTCTTCTTCTTCTTCTTTATTTTTCTTTTTTTATTATTATTAATCATCGTGCTAAGCGAGATTACACGCGTAGGAATGTGAAAAGATCTCGAAAAACGAACAACTTTTATTCTCTTCGATCATATTAAAGGGCACTTCTTCTTCACGGTAAAAATCAAATTTGATGTCGATATGCATCGTTCGCTGATCATCTCTGCTTTTTTTTTATCTCTATCTCCATATCTCTCTTTTTCTTTCGCTCTCTCTCTCTCTCTCTCTCTCTCTCTCTCTCTCTCACTCTCTCTCTTTCTATATATATATATCGTTAACATCATCATACACCATCGTGCTCTACAATAATTACACTTTCGGCCAGCAGAAAAATAGAATTCTGAAAACTTAAACTCACAGTACTCGTTCGATCGTGTACTTGTGTATTTTTTTTGTTTCCTTATCTCACTTGAATTATCCTTATCTTTTCTCTTTATCTTTATCGGTCCATCTATCTCTTTCTCTTTCTCTCTTTCACACACATATACAGACAAACATACGTTCACACAGACGTTCTTTCTCTCTCTCTTTCTCTTTCTCTTTTTACTTTCTCACTCTTACTCGTTCGCGAGTTAACGAAACATTGCCGATTATTTCTTTCCTCGTACATGTTGAAATTCGAAATTGGCGCCAGATCGACGCAAGTCTGGATGATCGATTAATCGTTACAAGGTCGAACCAATGCGGGAAATTCGATTCGAAATTATCGTCGCTCATTATGATTCAAACGAATTGCCATAAGAGATATTAATTTCGAAAAAAAATGAATAAAAAGAATGAAAAACAAAATAATAATAGTAATAATAAAAAAAAGATAATAATAAAAAGATAAAACGTGAAATAAATGTGTAAAAATGTTTCGATATGTTCCCCGTTTTTGTATAATATGTGATGTCTACATACATATATTACATATTACATATTAAATCGATAAACATTTCTAAGCGCGTTTAGGAAATCGTCGTATAAAGTTTAATCAACGTTACATACAATGATCGTTTTATCGGGAATAAAAGAATTCGTGTATATTCATAAACGTATTATGTTAATGTGACTTATCACTTTGTTAATGGAAGAAAAAAAAAAAAGAAAAACAGAACATTTTATACATATATTATAAAATTAATGAGAATCTTTTATGCAAGGTTATAAACGTAAAAAAAAAAAGCGCGTACTCATCATACGTAGAACGATTCTCGGAAATAATAATAATAATAATAATAATAATAATAATAATAGTAATAATAATAATAATAATAATGATAATAAATGTTATAATAAATTGATCGTAATGATAAATATTTAATATTCAAATAAAGAAAAACATGCGTGGGCGGTGATAAACCTTTCCTAGAATATTGAAGATATACTAATATATTGTTGATAAAAAAAAAAAAAATAAAATAAAATAAAATAAAATAAAATACAAGAAAGGAAAAAAAGAAAAGAAAAAGAAAAAGCCTATTTCAATTTTTAGCGAGATACACAATTTCCCTTCGTTAGATCGAACGACGGAATAATAACATAAAATATCTCTTCGCAAATATCCTCTCTCATTTTCTCATTCTCTCTCGCTCTCTCTCTCTCTCTCTTCGTCCCTTTCTCGCAATAACGATCGTAAAAATCTCTTCTTTTTTATCTTATCTCATCGCGCTTTAAATATCGAAATATAACACATTTTGCGGAAATAACTTTCAGCAGGATCGCAATTTGTATATTTACGAACTTCATGTTTTCGAGGCACTATATAAATATAAATATAAATATAAATATATATATATATATTTATTGATTATATATATATATTCAAAAATAATTGTGACGACGACATTTGTTTCTCATTGATAATTAATAATTTTACACACGATTGTAAGCAAATAAACAAAAAATACATATATATATATACATATATATATATTTATGTATGTATGTATGTATATATATATATATATACATATGCATGAATGTATCAATAGAATCTCTCTCTCAAAAAAACAGAGAAAAGAAACGCGCAAACGAGTGAGCTTAATCGATTAAAAAATATCGACTTGCAATGATGCAAACGATGAAAGACTCAATCGAGAAAAAATTTACTATTCGAGAGAAATGAAGATAGATGGATAGATAGATAGATAAATAGATAGATAGAAAACGATCTTGCTCGCTTGCTAATATAAATTCGACACGTAGCATACTCCTCTGCAGTTTTACAATCGTTTTAGACTTTTTATAATCTTATCTGTTCGTAACAATAATTATCGGTCGTCGAGCTATCGCCAGTGATTACACACTTTTATGATTCGATATACATATATTCATATTATATATATATATACTCATATTTATATATATAGATATATCAAAAATATCCTTAGTAAAATAGAGCATTTATATATGTATAATGTACCTTCAAGTACTTTTTTTGTTGTATTATATAGTTTTATCCACTATATATATAATATATATATGTATGTATAACGTGTATTATTATTTTATTATTATTACTATTATTAATATTAATATATATATATGTATATATATATTATATTATTATAATTATATATGTTTTTATTATACATGTAATATCCATCGCGGCACATTTTTTAGTTGCACCTCCCGTACATATCTATATATATATACATATATATGTATATATATATATATAAATATATATATATATATATATATACACTTATATGCGCGTATGCGTGTGTCGCCACGTGAACGAATTTCATGATCAAATAAACATTGCTTATTCTGTCACTCATTCGTTGCTCAGCTTCCATTTCTTTTTTCTTTCTTTCTTTTAACTAACATAAGAATCGATAACTAAGGGATTAGAAATATGGATAGGACATTATATATATATATATATATATATATATATATATATATATATATATATATATATAATGTTATATCTCTACGATCGAAAATTCTCCTGAAACGAAACTTTCTTTTCCTTTCTCTCTCTCTCCCTCTCGCTCTCTCTCTCTCTCTCTCTCATTTTTTATTTCTTATCTTTCTTTTCCTTTATTTAATCACGACGACCTCTCGAACGATTTATGTTAAACATTTTCATTCATTATTAATCTATTAATCGTCAACGAACAACATTGATATGTTCGTCTAACATGGAACATCGAGAAGCGACGTATCATATATCGATTTTATTTAGATCAAAATTCAATGAAATTAATCGATCTAAAATGATCGAGTACACTGTAACAAGGTATACATTATAGTTTTCTATCACTCAAATTTATCGATACAATATCGAGAGAAATCAAGTAGAATCGATATATCACAAAAAGAACAGTTTTCATATTCGATGTGTGTGTATTGTATAGAAATGGAAAAAAAAAGAAAATTGATATATAATCGTTACTACGAATACAAATAATTCCCAGATCTCTTAAAGGATTTTTCTTCTTTTTATTTTCATTTTATTCTTTCTCTTTCTTTTCTTTTTTTTTCTCTTTCTTTTGATTCGATATCATAACAATTTATTTTTTATATTTTCCATTCAACGTTATTAAGATCTTTAAATTGTTACGAATACGTTTGTTATACATTGTAAATTTCAACTTTACGAATTCCAGCTTGGCGAAAGAGAGATCAGAAGGAATTCGTTCGTAAAGTGAGAGTGAGTGACTAGGGGAGATGGAAAGGGGAAAGAGAAGGGGTGTACGAGACGGGAACTACTTGTAATTTACAATAGTCTTTATAAATGTTGAAACGAAAAAATTCCGAATTAATTCGATGCTCGGTCGAGCGAAAATACGAATAAATAAGTATATTCGAATAGAAAACTATCTCAAGGCATCTACTTCTTTCTTTCTACTCGATTATGATTCCTCTCTTTCTTATTAGTTTTCTTTCTTTTTCTCTCTTTTTTCGTTCTTTTTTTTTTTTTCTTAAGTAAGATATTAATTTCTCATAAGTTAATTTTATTGCTCCGTATACTTACAAAATTCCCTTTCTCAGTCTCTCAATATCTCAGATATCTCTCTCTTTCTCTCTTTCTCACACACACGCGCCATTTACATAGGAAAATAATACATTTTTTCGATTTCCTTCGAAGCAATCTTTAAATCGTGCTTTTAAACCGTACTCTCTATAGCAAATATCCTTAACCCCGTTTTTTTTTCTTTTTTTAATTAATAGTTTCGAAGTTTACCTAACGATTAAGTTGCATTTTAAAACGAAGAATGATAATAGCTATCTTTCTCTCTCTGTGTTTTCCTTTCTTTCTTTCTTTCTCGCTCTCTCTCTCTCTCTCTACTCCATAAATTCTTCGCATAAGTTAATTTTTCAAAGAATATATATGTACATATATAATATACATATATATGTACATACTAAAAGCGAGTGTTAAGATATTGGTCTATTATTAATATTATTATTATTATTACTATTATTATTGTTATTATCATTATAATTATTATTATTATTAATAATATTATTATTATTATTATAGAGTCACAGATGCTTTTCTAGAGCGAATCTCTTCTCGATGCTCACTTCTTCATCGTAGAAATATGATTTTTTTGCTATTCGTATAAATAAAAACAAATAATAATAATAAAAGAAAAGAAAAGGAAAAAATATTAAGGAAAAGAAGGAAAAGAAAAAGACAAAAAAAAAAGAAAGAAAATGAAAAGAAAAATTGTAATAATGCACGAAGTCGGTCCCCGACAAAATTCGAATCGTGGAAGAGATACTTCATCGTACAGCATGAATTTGCAAAAACGCAAATAAGTCGTTATTAGGAGGAGAGACACTCGTCGACTAATATTAATATTTCACGTGGCGACAAAGAAAACGTAGAAAGAAAAAGTTCTCTTACGAATTCTGACCCCATTTTGTTATTTTGTTGTTGTTGTTTCGTTTTCCCTGTTCATTACAGCGCGTACCCAAAAGGCTACATTAAGGAATCATACACAACGCGTTTTTATAAGTCGTAATGGTGATCGTTATCGGCTTAATATATGAGTTAAAAACTAAAATAATTATTCAATATATGTACAATGCGATAATGTAGTAACGTAATAAATAAGCTCAAGGTATACATTCTACTTCACACGTATAACATTCGTCCATATAATAATTACAAATCATCATCATCATTATTATCATTATCATTATCTCATCATCATCATCATCATCATCATCATCATAATCACCATCATCACCATCATCACCATTATCATTATCATCGTCATTGTGATCGCTACACGGGCGAACAGGCCAACATTACAATACACAATTTTTCGGTTCGGAACGATAAAGGCTTCCAATCATCCCACCCCTCCCCACCCCAACCCCGAGAACACTTCGTCTAGGATAAAAATATGCTACCGTGTCGATTTAAAATGTATAATTCTTTCAAAAGAAAGATATAATATAATCGGTCAGCATAATCATTGGTCGTCGTCTCATTCTATAAGATTATTCGACTTATTCAATAACGATCTACCATCGATCCAATCGAATCTGTTTGAACGACACGAGAGGCAGACCTTTACGTTCTGAACCAAGTATATAGAATGTATGCTACCTATTATTCGTTAAACTTTTGCACACAAGTAAAGAAATAAAGAACGATGCGTAACAGGGTTATTATAACCCAAAAGCACAAGGTCGTCGGAATTCTTTTCGTACCATCGTATTGTTCGTAATGTTCATCGATCATTATTATTTAATGCACATCGTATACCGATAAAAACTAACGACTCCATCTGTGTCATTTATATATAGGCACTTCTCATAGTGGGAAATCAAATAAATTTGCATGTCCCGCTAAATTTGTCTTTACAGGTGAGAAACTTTGGTTGATGGGATATATCTTTAGAATCGAAATATCTTATTTTTTCTCTCTCTCTCTCTCTTTCTCTTTCTCTCTCGTTTTTTTTTCTTCTTCGATTTGCGCACGATTACTATATGCATACTCTATGTATATTTCTATAGTCTCTGTGTAATTCACAATTGCCGACGTATATCATCACGTCTATATAATTTAATAGTTTCTTTCTCGTCTCTTAAGTAATATAGTGTGTAAAATCGTGTATTCTCATTTATTATTCGAGTCATCGTAGCTCGAAGATAAAAATACGTCATTCACGACGCATTTATTTAAAGCATGCTATTCGCTTGCAAACAACTTTGTCCGTCTCCTCTGTCTTCGTAACCTCAAGCAGGAATCTTAGGAAAACAAGGACATTCGTAAGATCCTTATTCGCGTTTATCCGAAGAAACCTCTTGAGTGAATCTATTTATGTGGAGAGAGTGTGTGTGTGTACGTACGGACGGGCCCAGCGACACGGGGACAAGTTTTCTATTAAAGAAGGCGTTTGTATTTACTTACTTTTCCCCCGCTTTCTCGGCTTTCATTTCTCGGTAGGTCTCGTTACAGTTTGTGGTATTACCGTCAATGACTTTGGAATTTTTGGCAAAATTGGAATTGGATTAGATGGCTTAGTAGTCACTTGTATAGACTTTGGCAGATTAAGATTATGTAATAAGTTTTGGGTAGGACTGTTCTCGTTCGACAAACGGATGTCACATATAAGCGGCTCGAAATCACCTCTACTTTGACGATTCAACATTTCCTGTTGCATTCTCAAGTGCTTTTGGAATTGGGTTTGAGCGGCCAGCTGCGCTTTTTGATATTGCGTCGTCGATTTGAAATTCGGTGGTGAATTTGGATTACCCGATACACCCGTAGGACTTACGCACTGTTTCTCACTAAGCATTTGTTTCTGTTTCTTAAGATGTTGCAGCCGCTTAAAATCCGGTTCGCTCAACTGGAACACTTTACCGCCCGAGGACATCGGCAATTTCGAGTTATCTTTACGTTTGATATTTCCATTGGCCGAACTGGTAGACGGTAAATTAAGTCGTTGCAAACTAGGAGGCGGTTTCTTTATGATAGATACACCCGGATTTAATTTGAGAACACGCGGTGGACTTCCCTTAGTCGTTAATTGTATCGCCGGTGACTTCGCGGTACAACTTCCGGTGGGTAACGAGAGTCTGTCTCTTTCGAGTACGTATCCTCCGCTCAAACGACGAGAATTATTAAATTCGGAGGATATCGGTTCCATTATCGGTTCGTCCATTTTTTCAGGGCCCTCGTACGATATCAATCTGTTTTGAACCGACGTCGAATAATTTATCGCATTTCGGGATGCGTTAGGCGCCAAGATCAAATCCCCTGCCCTGTAATACTTCTCCAAAAGTATTAAATGTCTTAGAAAAGAACTTTGATTCCCGTAAGGTCTTTGTAACTCTTGCCATAAAAGTTTCGTGTCTCTGTCGTATTGAATCATCGTCGCACACTTTTCCCAACCCTGAGGCGTTATCTCTCGAACATTGGTGAACTCGATGTTAGCATGAAGATTCATTTCTTCTTCGCCTGGGAAAAGAGTACGCACGCTAATGGATGGATTAGCTCCGAGTCGTTGTACGACAGGAGTTATGTCGTTGCTCGTTCTTGCCCTCTTCGGTAATTTCGTCAAAGTTACTTCCTTGTCCATGGCAAGAATCTCTACGACCTCGTTCGAACCGTCGCAAGGCGTTGTTGTCCCATCTGACGTATAATTGTTCACTTCGAGTATCTTTCTTTTCTTCAATTTTTCTACGGTACCTTCAACGCCAAGGAATTGAACGTCCGTGGGAATGACGTCGTTCGTATTCATTTTGACGGAACGATTGTCATTGTCCGGTTCAGAATTTGTTCCCTCGTTTTTGATTAACTCGGGCGTCGACTTGTCCGAGACTGAATTTGCGATTACGTCTGGCGATTTCGAACTGCCATTTTTAGCCGGTGTACATTTAGCTTTTTTGCGTTTGTCCTTGTCTTTCGATTGACTATTAGAATCGTCGTCCTCATTCTCGAGTACCTCGATGTCGTGATAATGTAAGATCCTAGAATATTACACGTTTGTATAATTGTTCAAAAGATCTTCGCGAATGCAAACTGATCGTATAAAATAGGACGATTAGGAACGTACCTTTTTCGATAGCTCTTAAAGAAAGATCTATGATTCATATTCATATTTTCAGGATCCTTGTATTTAATTTGCAACTGTGTGAAATACCGACACAACTTGCAAACAAAAGTGCCCGCAGCGAGCGAAACTGGTATCGCTTGTTGTGAGAGTCGTTGATTTAATTCTATAGTTTCTGCGTTCGATAATTGATGCGTATGATTCCTGGCCAATCTCCGATTACAAAGTGCACAGATCAAAAACCTTTCGATTTTACCGTAATGAATCACGCAGAATGACATAGACGTGTGTTGACTCGATTCCCAATCAATATCAACCTGTAATGCATTTTATTATCTAAATGAAACATATGCATGTAATTAAACTTAAGTCATTATTTAACCATAACTGGTTACAATGTAACGTTATTGATGCATTACGACAGTATCGATCGAGCAATTTTTATACGAAACAAATCAATACCTGATTTTGTAATCCAGACTTAATTTTAAGTAACCAACGTCGTTTAACATGATGACGGGCAGGATTTCTACAATCACGAGCTGAACATTTCGATACCATCAATTGACGATGTTGTTTTTGTGGCTTTGTTTGCATGTTTGTTGGACTAGTGTTCGCCTATGAATAAACAAATAATAGTAATAATTCCGATTAATTAAAGATACCGTCAGAATCGATAGTTCTATTACTTATAATAATTTTTCATACATACCTTTCTATCTACATGACGATAACACGCGTCACACAGACAAGAATCCTTGGTAAGGTGTCTTTCTATATTCAATATCTTCTTTCTTCTTTCATCCGATTTCATTTGAGCCAAGTGCATGGGTGTATCCAAAGAGCCAAATTTTCCGAAACAATAACAACATACATCCGCACATAATCGTCCTGGATGAATAGAAAATGAAGATGATTTCTCAGGAATGACAAGGGACTGACGATCCTTCGGCGGAGCTTCCTCGTTATCCTCATCTACGATAATCAATAACGATAATGATTAATACACGATATGAACATTCAATCGTCGATTTTCTAAGCAGATTTTGATAGGATTACGAATGAACTATTCGAAATACTCAGCCGTAGAGCAAAATACAAGTAGTTAGAAAATATTATCCTTCGTTTTTTGTTTCTTTTCTTTCTTTCTTTTTTTTTTTTTTTGAATTTGAAGCAGTAGCAAAAAATAACATGCATAATTACTTGAGATACAAACTATTTTTCAGGTAAATTATGAAACTAGAGATTTACAAAAAGGGATTGCCAAGCATTACATAATAAATGTTTGATTATAGTTTGCACTTATAAATGCAAATTTGGTGTTAAATGTAATAATTAAGCAATCCTTTGTGTCCTATCTGCTAAATAACATTTTATGCAGGATAGAAGAAAATATAAATATATTGAAAAAGCAATGAAGGAAAAGGGTTGATTAACAATGTAGTTATTCCCACAACCAGGATTACCGCAAGAGTGTCTGTGGTTAGTAGTGAACTTTCGGTTCGCACCAGAGCTGCTATCTCCCAAACCACTGGTTCCAAACTGAAAAAAAAAAGGAAAAAGTCAAATATAACAAGATTTGTATGCCTCGTGTTTCTCATGAAATATTATTATCGAATTTTACGGAATACCTTACCTCCTTTTGTATGGTGTAAAATTCAGGCGAATCTCCTTCTCCGTCGGTGCGTCCTTGCTTCAAAACCATTTTCAAAGGAGATCTCGATCGTTTTTTATCTTTTTCTTTTTCTTTCTGTACACGAATTACAGTTTTCAGTGTACCTGTATATTGTTCCTTCCTCGCTTTTTGATGGTTCAATCTCTCTGCAGCTTTTTCCAATGATTCCAAACCCAATAATCTCAAAATAGATTCTTTTTTAGCTTTATCCTCCGGTGTTTCTAAAATTTTCGCCGTAATATTAACGCTACTAGATGATTCATCCGAAGTTGATGTCTCATCTAAATCTTTTTGAGAAGTTTCTCCCATTTTACTAGATTTACACTCATCCAACAAATTGATGTTACTTCCTTCTTTTGATAACTCGTTATCGGCGATATGACTCGAAAGTCGTCCTTCTTTTTCTGATCTATTTGGTTCATTTGGAATAACTAAATCATTTTCTGATTTACTACGTAAATTATCACTGTTGTCTTGAATTTTGTCTAAACTATCACGACCACCTTCAGAGAAACCTCTAAAACTGTCAGAACATTTAGCAAGATTGTCATAATCATTAAGGAATGATCTGTTGTTTTCATTTATCTTGGCAACTTCATTGTCAAGCAATGTTTCTTCTTTTTGTTGGTCAGACTTTCTGATATCTCGTTTAGTTCGTTTATTTTTCAATGTATTATTTAATTGCTGATCTTCCTTACGTTTTTTTACTTCCCTACCACGTCTGGTACGAGTATGAGACTCCAAAACATCACTAGTTTCAGAATCTACGGTGCTATTTTGAGATATGTCTGTTTCAGGAGTGTTACAGATAGTTTCAGTATTAGCTTTCTGTTCAAAATTTTGTTTATTATCATTTTGTGCATTCAATTCTTCTATTGTTTGGCTATCACTTCCTGCATTAGATTTTGATGTATTTTCGTGTTCTCTGTTGCAAGAAGTTGGTCTTTTCTCTATTTTCTTTTGTTTATCGCGTACCCTTAAAACTCTTTTATTTTCTTCATTTGTAATTTTGGGTTCGTCTGTATTCTTTTCGGACGATAATTTATTACCTTTTTCTTCAATAACTGTATTCAATGTATTATCTACTTTCTTATCAACAGTATCTTCGTTTGGGGCTATTAATGTATCAATATTTTGATGTTTATTATCTTCTTTATCGTGATTAACATCCTTGATAGAATCATTTGTATCATTTATTTCTTTCTTTGAAGTACATACTGGAGATTTGTTGGAGGTGCATATTGAATTTAAGTCTGGCAATACATGAGAATTATTTTTGTCGTGTTTCTGATTTTGCATTGATTCAGAGGAAGCAGTAGGTACCTCAATCTTCTCATTGTTATTATGAACTTTGTCATGTTTGTTGGTTTCGTTTGATAAATGATCTGTAGCTTGATCAGTCAATGCTTCTGCTACTTTATTAGGAGTAAATTTTGATGTAGAATGTTCATCAGCTCCAACAAGAGAACTTTCTTCATCTTCAGCAATATTATTATATGTATCATTTAATTTTATATCTTCGTCTATTGCTTCTGTATTTTTTGCCATATTTGTTGAACTTAATAGTTCATCCCCTTTTACTAATCTTTCAACATCAGAATAAATACTTTCTAAAGTTTCTGACTCCTCTGAACAATGAGTACTACTTAAACTTTCTACTTGAGGTAAATTTATCTTATCCATTTCATTGTTTATTTCTACGGTTGTACTTTGCGTTTTCACTGATTCGTTCGTTTCTGCAGAAGATAATAAATTTGTAGTAGACTCGTTAGTAACTTCACTTTTTATAAGTTCTTTTTTGTCTTCTTCAATTCTATTTAATGGTTTTTTCTCTTCATTCATTCGTTCGTCACTTTTTTCTATAGCAGATTCCTTAAGAGAATCACTCTTTTCAGTTGGTTCTTCTGATGTGGTTGTCAATTTCTTTCCAATTTCAGACTCTTCAATGTTATCTTGAGAATTTTTATTATTTGACTTTCCTGATTTTCTTAATAAAGAAGATATTTTCTTGCTATTATCTATTGACTGATTTTCAATATCTTCTATTTGTTCTCCTATCTTAGATGTAATATTTGAATCCTGATCAGCTTCAGTGCTTTCCTTACCATCTTTACACATATTTATTTCTTTACTAACTGTAGCATGTGAGGGTTCATGAGAATTGTGAGTTTTATTGACTGCTTCAATATTAGGAGTCTCCCTATCTTGAGTGTTTTGTGATTGAGTTTCAACCAATTCAATGTCACCCATGACTAGTTTCTCAATCTCTTTGGCAGTATCAGCCACTTTTGGTACCGAGTTCTCAGAACTCTCAGATTTACTCTCATTCTTAGATGCATTGGGTTTATCTTCATCAGTATTCTCTTCCAAACCCAATTTCTGAGATTCAGTACTTAATGGTGCAATGATTTCCTCAATCTTTGGAATTTCAAAATTTTTGCTCAATCCAAGATTCTTTTCTGGACCAAATATTTTACTTTCAATTGATTTTGCAATTGTTAATTTTATATTCTCTATCATCTGATCTATTTGTGACTTCGGATTGCCATCAGATTTCTCTGTTCCATAAAATGAATTTACTGTTTTTCTCATATCTATATTTAAACTATTCCTTCGACCTTTAGACCTATCTGTGAGCTTTGACAAAATTGTGTCTTTCCTAACTTGGTCTAAACTACTGGTTTTCTTTATTTCTTCCAGTACTTCTACATTTTTAGATGCTACACGTGTATCCTCAACTTTGATATCATCTATTTTTGTTTCACTATCCGTACTTCTGGCTTTTGTCTTTGAACGTAATGTTGGTCCTATTTCACTTAATCTATCTACTCTCTCACTATTATTATTGTTTTCTATTTCTATACCAGTTTCACTTTCGGCATAATTCTTGGAGACATCATCTTTTATTATACATTCCTCTTTATTTATCGAAGTTATTTGAGAGTAATTACCGCTAGATTCAGAAAAACAGGATTCTATATCTACATTCCCATCAGAAATCTGTTCCGTCGAAGTTTCAGATGCAGCAGGATCATCTGAATTTAATCTACGCCGTCTTTTAACATCTACATCATTTGCAGCCACTGTATCTGAAAGTTGGCGCAATTTTCCATTTCGTAAACTCCTTTGGCTTAACAGAACATTTGACCTCTTTCTTAATTGAATTGTAGTTTGAGTATGATTTCCTTGTTCAATGTCTCCACATTCTCCTTCCGACATAATTCTTATGTCATCACAATCAGGTTCCTTCTTTATTTCACTTTCAGGAATAATATTTTCATCCACCAACATTTTCCTACTCCTAGTTATCTTTCCTTCTACTTTTTCTACAATACCTTGCTGATTATCTACTTCTGAATCACTCAACATTGAAGCTATAACTTCGTCGATAGTAAGATCAATAGAGCTCTTGTTATCCAAAACAGATTTAGATAATTTATTATGCACGCTGGAATTACTTTTAATGCTATTAAGAGAATCAGTATCTTTAGTGCCTCTTTTACCTTTTAAATATTTATCCCCCTCTATGATTTTCGTATAATTTTCTTTCTCCTTTATAGTACTCTTTTTCAGTCCTGTATTTTTTAAAAGTTTGGCACTTCTAGGGGAAGAGTCCACAGTATCACCTGGTTTAGTTCTCTTACTATACTTTGTATTACTTTTTGTATTCGAATTAACAAGAGCGTCTTGATCTTTTTCTGAATTGTCCTCGTTATCCTGTTCGCCGCTAATTCTTGTAAAGGACTTGGTTTTCTTGGTCCTGAGATTAATCTTGGCACTTTTGTTGGTTATTTCAGCAGTTTTGCTATTTTCTAGATCGTTGATATGATTTTCTGAAATTCTTAAATTGATATCAGAAGATTTTTCCTCTTCTTCCTCCTCTTCTTCCTCTTCTTCCACTTTCTCCTCTATTGACTTAACTTTCCTTGCTTTGATACCTTTCTTGATATCAGAATTTATCCTGCATAAATTTTTACTTCCTACTTTTTTGGTAACTTTTGTCTTAATGAAATTAGTTTTTGTTACTCTTAATTTCTGTTTACGTTTGAGGTTCTTTAAAACCTTTTTTCGTGGCAAACTTGCCTCTAATTTTGCAGGAAGTTGACTGCCCGTTGCTACTGCTTCAAAAATATCACGTGCAAGCTGTTGTTGTCTTATATTGGTCAAAGACTTGCCTTTTCTACTTTTGACCTCATTAGATGGCAAGCCAGAGTCATTATTCGCCTTCTGTTTTGATTTTGAAGGCGCTAAGGGTCGTTTTTCTCTGGATGCCATCTCACTTCCACCCACATTGGGCTCCTGAAAAATCACCCCTTGCTAATTTTTTATTAATGACTAATAAAATTTTAATAGCTACTAAATCTCGTATATTGAAAATGTATAAATCAATTAAAAATTTCAATTCTCATTAATTTTTATCATGAATAAGTTATATGTTTATATATCTATATTTATATCTATCTTTATATATCTTATTATGTATATATCTCTATAAATGCACTTATGTATCCAGTATTTATGTTACAAATCGTAGAAAAAAAAAAAAAAACAAATAATAAAATAATCATTTAATCAAAATTAAAGATATCTGAATAATTAAAATTATACTTGTATAAAAATTATATGTAAATACATATATATACATATATTCACACACGCATATAAAGTATTTTATAAAACATCCTATCTATATTATACTTCATTATTATATCATATTCGTTACTTGCAAATCTTACGAATAGATCGAAGATACTTTCAATTTGTTAATATTTCGATTTGTATTTGTAACATATCGCGTTTAATGTATTTAATCGAGACGCGATCGAAATGTTAATTTAATGAATGAAAGAAGTAAAAGAGAAAGAGAAAAGAATTCGAGATATAGTTTTGTATATATATATATATATATAAAATAGAATAAAAAATAGAAATACCTTTCCTCTTAAATATAAGGCAGGAACAAATGTATTGTACACCAAGTAGAAAAACTACATAATTCGTCTTGACTGCGAATAGGTAAGCGACCGGTTGGGAAGTAGGGTTGATAGATGCGGCCCTGGCGGTCAGAAAAATTACGTGACAAACTTTGCATTTACACGGATACACGAAGCGCCTCTTCTCCGTCAAGGAACTCAAGTCCGAAATATTTCGAGCGATATCTGCCGTAATAATGAACAGGTCATTGAAATTCTTGGCTCAAAAGAAAGCGCGTAAGGCGTATTAACTTCCGAGGGAGAAAATCTGCCGATGAATGTGGCCAAAGTAATGAAAATCGAGGGAGAAATAGTCGCGAAAAAATCGCCACGAATAAACAAAAGGTCGGCCCCGATTCGAGATTTCTAAGATCTAGCTTGACACGATAAAGTTAATATCTTGGAAAATGATAAGTCGAAAAGTCGGGTGGACGATTATACTCACCTCTGAGGCCGAAAATGCCGTCGGAGATCCGTGATTAATGTGAGAAAAGGGGAAAAACAATGTCGTGAAAAACACAGTCCCGTTGCAGGGTGTCTGAACGCTGTCCTACTGTTTTGAGGCTACCGCCACCTGCCGGTCGAATGCGCGACCTCTCCCACGTCCATAGCCTGTTCAAGCTAATCGCATGACATTATTTCAAAGAATTTAACCCCATAGGCTTCCCAATTGCTGCTATTTATTGACCCTTCACGTTCTACGAGACACCACTTCACTGTACGACCGAAAAATCCTATACGATGTTAAACCGATTAAACAAAAAAATCCTCGATAAAGTAGCTAACAACGCGGCACTTCTAATCCTATACAACGTTCACGCTAACTAAAGCCGCAGAATATTATTGAAATTCTACCTTACGACGAATGCTCGACGCTCCGATCTTCTCTCCACGAACGTCTCCTATCTAATAGAAACTTTCTCGCGAGAATCGAAAATTATATAGGAGTAAGAAAGCGAGGCGACAAAGAAAGCACGGTGAAACGCAGAGGAACGAAAAGGAAGACGCGCCCGTGCGCACCAATGGCGGCCAGCGACCCTTATTTACCGAGCTCAAAATGGCTGCCCTTCGTATTTTCACACGCTCGTGCTTTCCAGCGATTTTGCAAGGTCCCGTCGCTCTACAGTCGGTGAAGTGCGCTTCCCCGACTATCACCGAGGTACTAATTTTTACAATTACGTTTTTATGTACTTATTTAATATCGCCTTTACTTTTAATTAAGCCCAACTACCTTATCGCACCGTCTAACTGTAGTTAGTGATTTTCTCAGAACAGCGATAGCGAAGGGCCTCACGTATTCTTACGATGTGCGCGTGTATCCACTCTCTTGCAATAATTTACTAACACTATCCTATGATATTATTCTCTCTTATCGCCTTTTTTACATTACTCTATTTCTCTCTATTACACGGATCCTTTAGAAACATGTAAAATAATTTTTTTTTTATTCAATAATCTAATACGACGTAATAAGTGCGAATAATAGAAAATTGCAACATTGTGAAATGTCTTATTGCTATTAATTACCTTGTACCAATTATCCTTTTCTTTAAGATTTTATTTTTTTATATTAATTACAGTACCACAAAACACATTGTGGAACATTTGATAAGTCAATCGATTTATTTTCATTAAATTTATGTATAAAAGTAAACGATTTTTTAGAGAATATAAAAAAAAATATGGTTATTCCATTAATAGACTTGCGCTGTAAAGTTAAACTGCTTATATCATTGAAATATATCATTTTGATAGAATTATGTATCATCGTGACAAAAGTATTAATAAAAATTTTCTTTTTTCTTTTTCTTAGATTTATAAGAGATGGAGTAGTTTCAAATCTTCTCCTAAATACAAAGATCCTTCTTATTATACCGACTACGATATATCTAATGATCCGGTAGAATGGAGCTATGTAGAACGTTTAATGAGATATAAGGTCATACCACAACCAACAACTACTGATACAAATTTACCTTCAGGATGGAAACCAGCCACTGGTTAGCATGCTTTTATTTATCGTATAATATCATACAACTGATATATATATAAATCTGATGTTATAGATAATTATTTTAATTTTGATATTATTCAACAGCAAAACCCAGTGACCATCCTTATTTTATACAACGTACAAAAAACCATATGCTACCTATTTATCTACAAATAAAATTTAGGGGTATGAGAAAAGTAACACATATACGTAAAATACAGGGAGATATTTGGAAATTAGAGGAAGAATTAAAGAAACATATTAAAGAGACAACAAATAAAACAGTTGGTAGTAGGATAAATGAAATGTGTGGTGATATTAAGTTTAGAGGAGATTATGTATCTTGCGTTAAAAAATGGTTACTAGCTAAAGGTTTCTAAATTTGTCAGTGTAAATTTTGTTTTATATTATAAATATAAGAGTTAGAACATTTATAATGTAAATACGATTACATAGGAACTGTTACAACAAAATACTTTTATGTATATTTGTAAAAATAAAATCTTGTATCACCTTATAACTTCTTTGTAGTATTCAATAAAAACAACTAATAAGCTCAAATTAAAAATATTATAAAACATTATTTAAATCAAACAAATTATTAAATGTACTAAAACTGATTATAATGATAATTCAATAGAAACATGGAAACTCGTGACATAAAATATTATAATCATTTTTCTGATATAATTCACTCATTTAGATAAAAAAAAAATATACAGTAACGGGTAGAAACGCTTCTGTTATGTTCCATTCACAGGAGAATTTATTTTCACAAAGCAATTATAATAAAACAAGTATCCAGTATACTTTCATGTTTCCACTTAAAAAATCTTTAAAGTCATAGCTGAATAAAACTTTTGATTGGAATCTAATTATTGTACATGTATGAAATAACATAAAAAATATGTTTTTTAAATAATGTTATAGGGATATTAGATGAAAAAATCAGTCATTATATGTGCTAAAAAATATATACTGGAAATAGGACTAAAGGCTTTATAGGGACGAACTTTAATAAATTCTGTCAATTTTTACATTTATTGCCTCTGAATGGAGCGTTATGTATCTGTAAGCAAATGTTAAACTTTACTTGAAGACTTTTCCTTGATTAAATTTACGTCCTTCTTTATCAGTACCAATCCAACTGAAGTACTGATGTACCAATTCCTTTGTCTTTTCGTCGGATGGGTCCAGTTTTGTCCAACTATATGACTCATAATCCACTTGCCAGTCTGAACATAACTAAAAAAAAAAAATCCATATATTTTTCAAAAACACATTCATTAATTTTTTAAAACAGTTAATTAGTAATTACTGTATAAACATACTGTAAAAGCAAGTTCTTGTCCACGCCAAACCCATATACCACTAATAGTGCTATCATTGTCTGTACCAAATAAGCAGGTACTAGCAAACGAAGCTTTACGCATTTTATCTAATCGTTGATACATTCCAGTAATAAGATTGCACGACATAAAAACCTAAACAGAAATATATATATATATATATGTGTGGTGTGTGTAGTTAAACATATGTTGATACACTCGCATATAAATAAAATACTTCATCGTATTATGATTATACACATGTACTTACTTTAGTTAATTCATTATTGTATTTATATTCACTCAACCAGATACTATAATGTTGTGGATCAAATTTTTGCCAGAAGTATGGTATAGACTTAGATTCGTCTTCGTTAGAATAAAATCGTTTGAAATCATCAAGATCAAAGGAACCCTTTGGTAAAGTATCAAAAGGATTTGTTGTTTTAGGTTCTGCAGCTAAAACTGCATCTACTGGATCAAGTTCTTCTGCTGGTTCATTCTTTGCTTCTTTTGATTCCTTTGATTCTTTCTTGGATTCCTTTTCTTTCTTTTCTTTTTTCGATGAAGACTAAAATAATATATATATATATATACACACATATACATTTAAAAAAGAAAAAATTAAATATTTTGAAGACAATTTATATACCTTTCCTTGCGTTTCTGCATACTTCTTAGGATCATATTCAAGCGTTTTTTCAGCCAGTTTAAAGGCACCAATTACAGCAATAGATTCCGGTTGATAAATTACAGTTTGGAACCATCGATTCACATTTTGGTACGGTTTACGTAGATTTGGTTCAAGAACATATTGATATAAATGGAGTAATGTCATAGCTACACTAATATCTGCTAAAGTTATTCGTTCTCCTACCAAATACGTTCGTGTAAGTAAATGTGAATTTAAAGCAGTTAAAGCTTTCTTCACATCTTCCTTAGCATGTTCAATGGTCTAAAATAATAACATCTTTTATTAAATTATAGATATTTACTTCTGCAATCTAATAAAAAAAAATTTATAACATAAAAAACTATGTGTATGCAACTTGAAGTACACAAATACAAATATATATATACATGTATATTTATGTACCTACAGTACATGCAAATATTTATTTACCTCTTATTGTTACAAACAATTGTCTGAATCAACAATCGTTGCCTTTGAAAGAGGACAAAAGTTAATACTAATATTATAAAGATATATGCATATAGATATATTTGTGTTCATATATAAACTTTTAATACCTGTTTATTGTATGGCATAATTCCAAGTAATGGAAATACCCAAGCACAACTGGCAGGAAGAATTTCAGAATCAGCGAATCCGAACCATTGAATGATTTCTGTTCGCTCAAGTTCAGTTTTTCCTCTTAATTGCTCATTGGAAACTATAAAAATGATAGTAATAAAAAAGGAATAAGATGATAATACATAAAAATAAAAAATGATTCTACTTACCATAGTAAGCAATTGCATTACTTTCCGTAATACATTTTCCGTCACATGTTTCGAAAGCTGGTACCTAAAAATAGATAAATTTTAGTTAGAATAATGAACGCATTAATTAGATTTACTATTTAAAACATTAGCTACTAAGAAATATAGCAGCTGGTTAGAAATTAACAAGACAACTGTCAGGAAGGAAAGATAATATGACGTATGGTCTGACTTACTTTACCAAGAGGAAACTTTTTTAAGAAAGCTTCAGTCTTGTTAGTTTCTCCAAAGACAAAGTCTTCGGCAATTTTAATCTGCGTGCCGGAGTATTGAGCAGCGATCAGAGCTTTATATGCTCTGAAATTTTCTGGGTACGTGTACAACGTCTGCAAAAAATATTAAGATATAAAAATTATCATATATTAATAATCACGTTTTATCTATCATATATAGTTATTGATTCATTTTAATGTCGATGATTTTCGCTGAAAATTGCATGAATCTCACTTACTCCAGACGCCATTGTATCCAGTTAAGGGAACAGGAAGTTGAAGGCCGGTAAAGACCACACTGCTCGAGTCTACTCCTCTAATTGAGATTCTACTATCTGATTTTTTTTATTTTTTCAATATGATTTTTTGTATCAGTTTTATAGTTCACTATATTAATATCCACGCAATGTAACTATAAAATAAATAAGAAATAACAATTATATCTTTATACTCATGGAAATTCCTATAAACTGAGACGGTTAAAGGAGTATATTCAACTATTGAATATGCACTGTACGCGATTTTTTCCATTCATTTTATTAGTTTCTGTTGCAACGTCTCTTATTCTTAAGAACTGCTGATTGGTCTCTGGTTGGATAGTATCTTCATATTATTGGTTGAAAAATAAAATATTCGACTAAATTAATTCTATGATGGACCAATTGCATTCAATTTGTTTAATAATTATATGATTTTATTTATTTTCTTTGTATCAGCGTTAAAAATTGTATCTAAAAAATATATAATAAATATTAAATATAAATTGTAATAAATTTGTATCATAAATTTCAATAAAATGTTATGTCAAGACATGTGTTCCAAAAGACAAGAAACTCATTTGAGTGCTATGCCGAACGCATCATAAGGTTTAGAATTAACTTTAGCAGAAACTTATGCCAATGACATTTAATTCCCCGTATTGAACATGGCTGCGCTCAAGGATGTTGTTTCTTTGTATCAAAATTTAAAACAAGAGTGGACAAGAACATCTTGTAATTTAAAAAAATGTGGCAAATTACTTAATCAATTAAAGGTGACATCTCATTATCGTTATCTAATAAGTTTTATTTTTTTTTTTTTTCAATATAACCTCATTGTAATATGAATAGTAATTTTCTTTATTTTTTGTATATTAGTTTAATTATTTTTATGTACACATATATCCACGGAGATTTTTTTACACTGTTTAATTTATACAGGTGGGTCTCACGCATTTAATGTTCCTACCTACATCTAATAGTACAGCAAGCCAAAATGAATTGCTTATAGCTAGTATGTATTTTTATTCATACGATTTTTAATGTTTTTTTATTGTGCTTGGTATTAAAAAGCTTGTCTTTAATTACAGGAGATATATTAGAAATTGGTGCTCAGTGGAGTATAGCTGCAGAAGATATACCATCTTTTGAAAGATACATGGCCCAATTAAAATGTTATTATTTTGATTACAAATCTGGATTACTTGAATCTGCTTACAAATATCAACTTTTGGGTTTAAATTTGTTATTCTTATTATCTCAAAATCGCGTAGCAGAATTTCATACAGAATTAGAGCTTCTGCCTTCTGATCAAATACAATCGAATCCTTATATTCGACATCCATTAAGTTTAGAACAATATTTAATGGAGGGTTCATATAACAAAATATTTTTGGCTAAAGGTAATGTGCCAGCTGCATGTTACAACTTTTTCATTGACATATTATTAAATACTGTTCGTGATGAAATTGGAGCATGTATGGAAAGTGCATTCGACAAGATTTCTATTAAGGATGCTTCCAGAATGCTTAATTTATCTAGTGAGAAAGATATGAAAGCTTTCGCTACTAAAAAAAATTGGAATTTATCTAAGGATGGATATTTTTACTTTAACACAACACATGAAAAGAAAGCAGAAGAACCAATACCAAGTGCAGACTTAGCTACACTTGCTATAGATTATGCCAGAGAACTTGAGATGATTGTTTAATAAATTTATATATTTTTCTGTATTTTAATTAAATAAATAAAGATAGTAGATAAGAGAAACTACTATAATACTTTTCTTATATTTAATAAAATATTATTTCTGATATTATAATTTGATTCCATAATTATTAATTTTTGGTTTACTCTATATTGACATATTTTTATTAAATAATTTCATATACTACTTGAATACAAACTATATACCTATACCTTATTCTATATCAAACTATAGATAGTCTATCTAATTCACTATAATTTTTCCTAATAATTAGTTTATTTTATTAAACAAAAAATGATGATCTATATCTGCATATATTTTATACAGTTATCATTAATATATATATTGTTGTAATTTTTATTTGTTCGATATAACTGAAGGATTTATCTAGTAACTTTTTACCACGTGCAAACAGAAAAGAAGTGCAGCACTGATTCGGGCATACTTGTCATCTGTCAATATTTCTAGTACCGTAAAAAAAAATTATACGCGAAGTTCTTAGAAAGAACTTGCGTCTAATTTATCTGAATGTATTCTTATAATTGTTAAAATATTTTTTATTGAATACTTATTTATTGATTATTACTAAAAACTACAAATATGCCTCGTGAATATGAAGGTGTTAGATATATCTCTGATAAACAAATGGTAATATTTGATATTGGCAGTGCATATACAAAGTAGGTAAATACTTTACATATAGCAATATATTTACAGTTTTGATAATATGATATAAAACATAAATTAGATTTGGTTATGCGGGAGAAACAGTACCAAGAGGCATAATTAAAACAGAAGTCAAATGTGCAGAATCAAAGGAAGTGAGAAAAGTCTTTGATTATTCAGATATAGAAGATTTATATCAGCTTCTTGTTGAATTTCTCCATTTACTTTTCTTCAGGTAAAGTTTTAATATATATCAAGATTAGATAATCATTTTTATATTTTTATCTTATACAATAGGCATGTTGTGGTGAGCCCAAAAGATGCAAGAGTTCTTATTGTGGAATCTTCATTAACGCCTTCTCAATTTAGAGATACTCTCGCAAAAGTAATGTTTCGACATTTTGAAATTGGCTCTTTACTTTTCCTACCAACGCATTTAGCAACAATTAGTACACTGGGAACTGATACAGTCTTAGTATTAGATGTAGGTTATCAAGAGGCAACATTAATTCCTATTTATGAAGGTGTACCAATTTTAAAAGCATGGCAAGCTCTTCCACTTGCTGCTCAAATTGTACATCAGTGAGTCAGTCATCTATTATAACTAATATCATATCATATTTCTATTAATGTTTAGATAAAAAGATAAAAAAATTTTTTTTCAGAAATATAAAAACATATTTAAAGGATAGTATGCCTGATTATGATTTGACTGAGGAAATAATTGAAGATATAAAAGTGAGAACATGTTTCGTCACTACATTGGAAAGATCTAAACAATTAGGGGCTGATGATGCACCTACCCCTCCACCAGCAGTTAAATATCCTAGTATAAAATCTATTACTATTTTGGGAGAAATTAGAGAAAAAGCTTATGAAGTGCTATGGGAAAGAGATAATGATAATCTTAGTATACCAACTATGATTTTGGATGCCATTGTTAAAGTAAGATGATATTAGATTATCATTTTATTTTTCATACTAATTATTTACTTATATATTTATTTGTAGTGTCCAATAGATATAAGGCGTGCCCTAGCAGAAAATATATTACTAATAGGTGGTACAGTAATGGCCAAAGGCTTTACAAGTCGTTTAAAAGCAGAATTGTTATCTTTACTGAAGAGTGAATTATATTCTGAAAAATTAAAAATAAAAACATTTAAATTTCATACAGCTCCAAGTAAACCCAACTACACAGCTTGGTTAGGAGGAGCAATATATGGTATTGCAGATTTTCCTTCAAGATGTTTAACAAAAGAAAATTATTTGAAATTAAATAGAGTCCCAGATTGGACTAATTTAATAGATAATCAAAGAGAAATTATCTTGTGAAATTTAATTTATATAACATAAAATATAACTTATATACGAACTTATTAGAACATTACATATTTCTCATGTATTGATGTTTTAACATTTAGTTTTAAATAAATACATTTCTTAGTACATCTTTAAAAAATTGTATGAAAACTTTAATCTTTGAATATATATCCTAGGGAGCAAAAAATATAAAAATCTAGAAACATTATTTTAATTTTATATCACTGTAATTTTATTAATACAGGATATTTGTATGTTTTAAAAATTATAATGTTGTGAGCAATGTAAGTTTTTCATTAAGTTGCAATTGTGTTTTTATCAATTGTGACAATGCAACTACCATCAAAAGATCTTTTACATTGCTGTTAAACATTTCATCAAATTGATCACTACTCATTTTTGGTACTGAATGTACCATGTCCAAGAGAGCTCGACCAACCTAAAACAATGTAAGTTTATAATATTGTTTTTTGTAATAATAATACAAAAATACACTTACTTGATTATCTGGTGGTTGCTTTCCAGCAAGAACATCATCTACATAATTAAGAACTTGTTCTAGCATCAAGGATAATTTAGAACTAGCTTCTGCAATTTGTGCAAGATCCATCATTGGCTCTATTCCCCCACCAGCTTTAACACCAGGTACTGGTACATGAGACTGCAGTTGTGTCTTTGAACACAATTGCAAGCCAACAATTTCAGGTTCATAACATGTAATCTACAAATAAAATGAAAGTATTACAAAATAATATTTTATAATTTTTTTGAAATAAAATATATTTTAATTTTATTAACAGTTTTATATTTCAATTATACCTGCACTTTTACTGGTGTAAACATAGAACCTTGTTTCCCTTTTGGTACTCCTAATGGAACACATACATAAGCCTTAATTGCCATCCTTGTAGTATTTGTTAAAGTAGTGTCAACTGTTAAATGAACTGGATTATTACATTCTCGTACATAATATTCATGAATAACAGACGAATGAGTAGTAACCTATAAGAAACATATATTTTTTTCAATTCTACTTCTCTTTAACACAATTTTAATAAATATATTTTAATGAAAAAAAATATTAATAACCTCATTGCCCGTTGCCCACCAACCAACAATATTTTCTTGAGCATTGACCCTATGATTCAAATCATACAGATCTACACCATATGAAAGATCAGCTTCTACTTGACTTTCAGATTCTTTATGTGGTACACAGAAACAATTAGTTACTTCAACGACTCCCTTTTCTGAAGTTCCTGCGATGATATACATATAATTTACGTATAATATTGATATATACATAACCTTCATTTTAAGGTTACCACGAGACAATTAATTTAATCTAGGTTAAAAAATAAATCTTACCTAATAATGTACCAATTACACGCAAAGACTCTGCCTTTCGACGTTCGTAAGCATCCACTATTTGAAATAAAACTACAGGATGAACTTTCACAGTTAAATTAAGAGCCATTGTTACTTTAATACAAAATAGTCCGGGTAGAAAGAGAAAGGAACGTCATATGTCTATAGAACATACATCTCGAACAATCGATTAGAGATATTTCGAGAGAATTGAAATCGATGATATTCGATTCACGAATTATAAAATTGCAAAGTAACTAGCTCAGTACTAGTACTTTTGTATATTTTTATTTAAAAATATATAATATGTGCCAATAGATTAGTCAATTATATAAAATATTTATAATTAATTTTTATTAATATATATATATATATATTATATATCACTTGTTATTGTCCATATCATTAATGTTATTTAGTAACTTCATAGAAATGCTTCCTTTTATCTTTTGGCGGGAACCGTATAGAATTTGCTTTGTATTTTTGTTTTTTTGTATGATATCACATTCTTATAATAAACAGGATATATCATCGAATTAAAATATATTTTTACATTGAAAAGTTATAAATATTTGAAATGAATAATATGGAATGAAATATGTGTTAAATTTTAGTTTTTTATATACATATTCTACATGTAATTCACGTGTTTTTAATAAGTGCATTTAAATAACAATATATGTGTAATATGGAAACTCCAGATGTATTTCCATTTCCCTTCACACCATATAAGATACAGCAAGAATTTATGAAAGAATTATATAAATGCATTGAAAATGGTAATTTGGGAATATTTGAAAGCCCAACAGGAACAGGAAAATCATTATCCGTTATTTGTGGTGCATTAAAATGGCTAATAGACCATGAGAAATTACAGAAAGAAGAACTTAATTCTAAAATTACTGATTTAGATGATAAGATAAAAATGATTGAAAGTACCTCTAATGATTGGTTTTTATGTCAAACAGAACAAATGGAATTTAATCTTCAAAAAAGAGAACTGCAGGCTAAATTAGATGCTATTTCTAAATATGAAAAGAAAATGCAACAATATAAAGAAAAAATTAAAAAGGAGAATATTAAAGAAAAAAGGGCATATGTTAAGTTAAAATCTAAGCCTTCTGATACAGAAAAAGATGATAGTGTATCAATAGATTCACAAAACGATGAAATTGATAAAAAGCTATTGTTAATAGATGAATTATCAGACTCAGAAAATTCAGAAGAAGAAAAAGAAGAAGAACAACAAAGTTTCCATACAAAAATTTTTTTTTGTTCAAGAACTCATTCACAACTTTCTCAATTTGTTAAAGAATTAAAGAGAAGTCCTTATTCAGAGAATGTAGCTGTAGTTACATTGGCATCTAGGTAATTTTTGTATTTAATAATAATCATATTATAAATTAAAATCAATAATTTGATTTATTTTAGGTATAATTATTGTATTAACAAAAATGTAAAGAAATTGAAACATAATAATCTTATCAATGAACAGTGCTTACAATTACAAAGAAAAAAAACTACACGTAAAGAAGAAAAACATGTTAAAAAATTAAAAACAACGAACTGTTGTCCATTTTTACCAGGAAATCAGGAATCATTGATGGCTGAATTATTATCAGATATTCATGATATTGAAGAAATTATAAAAAAAGGAGAAGAACTTAATACCTGTACATATTATGCAGTGAGAAAATCTATTCAAGAAGGTCAATTAATATTAGTACCATATAATTCTATTTTACATAAGAATACAAGGATTAGCTCAGGAATAAATTTAAAAGGAAATATTTTAATAATTGATGAAGCTCATAATTTACTTGAAGCTATTGAAAGAATGTACAGTGCTTCAATTACAGGAAGAAATATACTTCATGCTTGTAATCAATTGTCACAGTATCAGAAAAGGTATTGTATTTCATATTTTTCTTAAATGTATTTTATGTAATTGTGAAATCATGATGTAATACTATCTGATATATATTATTATTCAAACATTAAAGTGATATATTTCAGATATCAAGCTTTGTTCAATGCTAAAAATGTACTTCATTTAAATCAATTAAGCTTCTGTCTGAAGAAGTTTTTAACTGTTTTTGGAGCTACAACAAAATCTCTTCCAACTGATAACATCAGTGGTGACTTACCATCAAAATTATACACAATACAGGAATTTGAAAGAACAACCGAAATTGATACTTTGAATATCTTTAATTTAATCAGTTTTGTGAAAAAATCTAAACTTATTCATAAATTAAGAGGTTTCATAGAACAATATGGTAATGATATTAAAATCCAAGAAAGTAACAAGAATAAATCTGGCATTACTCAATTCTTAAAGTCAATTAGTAATGTTAATAAGGAAGAGAACGTAACATCTCCAGAAGTAGTACAAAATGAAAATGAAACAAATAGTCCATTAACATTAATTCTTAGCTTTTTAGAATGTTTGGAAAATAATTGTGCTGATGGGCGTATAATTGTTATACCTGGTTCTACTGTTGGACAGGGAATTTTAAAATTTCTTTTATTAAATCCAGCAGCTCATTTTCATGATGTTGGTATGTATATATGATTTCTTTTTGTTAACATAAATAATAGCAAATCTAAAGATATTTTATTTTTGATAGTAACAGAGGCCAGAGCCATAATATTAGCTGGTGGTACAATGGAACCTGTATCTGAATTTACTGAACAATTATTTTTGGCAGCAGGTGTAAAACCAGAACGAATTATAACATTTTCTTGTGATCATGTAATACCTCCAGAAAATATTATATCTAATATTCTCACCTGTGGTCCAACTGGAGTAGAATTTGAATTTAATTTTAAAAATAGACAAAATACAAAACTAGTAAGTGTATATTAGTATGATAGATTTTATACATTATTTGTATTTTTTCTTTTTTAATTATGATTTTTTAAATTTGCAGTTAGATGAATTAGGGAGAATGTTGATAAATTTTTGCAATGTTATACCAGCTGGTGTTGTCGTATTTTTGCCATCCTATGATTATGAAAATATTGTGTATGAGCATTTATATAAATCTGGTGTAATAACTAAAATTCGTTTAAAAAAACAAATTTTCCGCGAACCGAGATCAACGTCTCAGGTATCTGTTTATTAACGAGTGCTTTTTTTTTATATACATATATATATATATATATATTTCTTTCAGGTCAATGATGTTTTAGAGCAATATGCACGATGTATTAATTTTCCGCAAAATCCACAAAATGGATCATTATTATTTAGCGTTATTGGTAATACAAAATACTTTATTATGGACATTTTTCTACAATTAACTATTATTACATCAAATTACAAACATATAGATGTACAATATGTATGCATTTTGTTTTAGGTGGCAAACTAAGTGAAGGATTAAATTTTTCTGATAATTTGGGAAGATGTATTATTGTTATTGGAATGCCATATCCTAATATTAAATCGATCGAATTACAAGAAAAGATCAAATATTTAAATGAAAATGTTGTATGTATTAATTTTCATTTCAAAGTTCATTTTTAAATATATTCAAACAGAATTTTTGAACACGTTATCGTTCTTTAAAAAATATTTTTAAATAGAGATCAGATGCCGGACAGAACTTTTATGAAAATTCCTGTATGAAAGCAGTAAATCAATGTATTGGACGAGCTGTACGTCATATCAACGATTATTCAAGTGTAATATTAGTTGATGTACGTTACCGTTACAAGATGCAGGCACTACCTCGATGGATTCAGCGCTCATTAACAGTCAGTCATTCATTTGGAAATACAATAGGTGCAGTAGCTAAATTTTTTGCTGCAAAAAAAAGAAATACTTAGATGTATTATCAGTGCATTGTAATTTATTATACTACATACATGTGAGTATATTTTTTTACCTATTTTAATATTGTTTATGTCTTTTTTTGTGTGTTATATATTTCTATATCTTTACATATAATTAGCAAGTTGTACTCCAAATTTATATGTGAGATCATGACAATAGACTTGACCTGGATACAAAATTGCACATGGAAAATGTGCCTGAAAAAAGTATATTTATATATAAGAATAAAAATAAGAATAAATATAAAAATAAAAAAAAACATATTTGTTATTCCAATGAAATAGATTTTAAACATATTAATGAAATATATGAATATGTAAAAATTTACATACATAATTAATAGCATTTGGATAATTCTGAGGTTGAATGCTAAAAGCACAATTTTTTTTATAATGTGCTCCTCTTTTTCCTGTAAGAAACTGTAGTGGTCTTACATCAGGTGTTAACAATTCCTCTCCATTCTCTTTACTTTCTTCATTCATGTTCAAGTAATTGTTAATATCTTCATTTGTCTTCAACTATAAAAAATTCAAACAATAATATTAAATATTTGTCTTAAATGTTCAATGACATGAAAAAAATTTTGCATTATTTACCTTTTGTTGATGTAGGTAATGATCATATGTTACAAATGTGGAAGGAGTAAATTGTTGTAATAAACGCCCTCCAGTATAAAATTGAAGACCAGGCTGATCTGAATAGACCTCTAGAACACTACATATATATAATAAATATAATATAGTTCTATACTTTATAAATACTATTTTTTTACCGTCCGGATTTCATATGTAATGCTCGAGCAACGAATGAACTATCAGATTGCCAATTTTTTGTTACACAAAAGTTGTGATCAAAACCTTCTCCTGGAGGAACCTACAATATAATGAAACATTACTCTTTATATAGTATAGACTCTTTATTTTTTATTTAATTTGTATTCTTCTATTTCTAAATGTGATTTTATAATTGTAATGAATTTTCTGATATTTTTTGTCATCTATTTTTGCTATTATTTAAATATGTTTATATCCATAATTTTATATATAATATAATACTTTTTCCATATATTCTCCCAGAAGTCTTGGTATACGAAAATCCATAACTGTTCCACCTACTCCTCTGATAGCTCCTGTTGGTATAGAATCTGAGTAATCTGAGAAAGTCCAGCGATCACAGTTCAACAATATTTTATGTTTTTTTAATTCTACTTCACCAGCATCCTATAAAATATATATGTAACATTTAATAATATATACATTGATAAGATGATTACATATATTACTTACATGTCCAGCAAGATTAAACAAAGAACCATGTGACATATTTATTATAGTTGTCTTAGATGTTGTTGCACGCATATGTATTTCCAATTTATTATCAGGTGTTAATTTGAATCTTACTGTAGCTAAAACTGCACCAGGATATCCTTCTTCTCCATCTTCACTTAAATAACTCATAACAACAGAACAGTCATCAATATGCGAATTCCATATTTGTCGACCAAAACCATTTGTCTAAAATGAATTCTAGACACATTTCTTATCATTTTTATTATTTCTTAATAGAAATATAAAAACTTATAACTTTTTACCCCTCCATGTATATGATGATTATTATCATTCTTAGTTAATTCATAATCTTTATCTTTAATACTAAAATAACCATTTTTTATACGATTTGCACATCTGCCTAATACACATCCAATAAATGGATTAAGTACAGGATTCATGTAACCTGAAAATTAAATTTCTTTATAAGTACATGAATAAAATGAATGTGTAAAATAGAAAGATAATATAATCATAATGAAACATATTTTTATCTTGTATATTATACTTTTTAAATCATCAAAACCAAGAACAATATCTGTACTATGACCAAATTTATCAGGACATTTGAGGGATACGATAGATGCACCCCATGTAATAACAGTAACTTCCATTCGATTATTATTTATCATGGTATAAGACTTAACACTTATAGGCTTTAATTCACTTAAACTTCGATCAGTATCTTTGATTAAAGATTCGAAAGATTCATTCTCATAGTTCATAGCCTCTTCTTTGTAACTTGTTATATCTATAAAATCAATACACATAAATATGTAAATGTATATAATATTTGTATATTTATTCTTCTAAGATATAAAATATACCAGGATAAATTTCTCCAAATATTCCCTCTATGATAATAGCATTTTTACATCCACAGCCATAAGAATCCATGATATTTTTTAAATTTAATGTTTCTTTATTTTGTATATTATTTAACTGTCGTTTTATTGTTAAAATAGAAATATGATTTATTAGTTTAAAAAAATTTTTAATATCACTTTATGGTATTAACAGTAAATAAACTAAAAATTTGTTTTGCTTATTGAAATTTTATAAATAAAATACAAGTTGACAGTAGAATATCGTTGACTTGCACAATCGCAAACGGTGATAAATACGTTTTATTCTTTAATGAATATAATACACTGTAGCAAGCATTGTACATTCTTGCGGTTGAAAAAATCCGAAATTACTGACGTAGAGTAAATATCTTTGGTTCGATTTTTTCTAACATTCTCAATAAAAAAAGGATAACAGAAGCTAAGAATTCAATAACCTTTTCGTCGTTATTTAAAATCATTTATTATAATGATAATAATTAATAATTAATAATAGTAATAATGATAATAATAATAATAATAATGATAATAATAATAATAATAATACGTTGCGTATAATATACGCATGATGTTATCATAATAATAATTATTATTATAATGCATATAGTCCGATTATTATTTATAATTTATATAACTAATATTTATAGAATAATGTACAATACTTGAAAAAATACATGAGTTTTTAGTGCATACATGTCATATTGAAAATTGTTCTTTCACGTTTCGTATTCTATTATATCTCAAGCATTTTTATACGAGCAATTGGGAATAAGAAATTATTTTTCATTTGCTAATGTAAAATTAGTGTTAAATTAAATCTTTTGTGTCCACAAAAAAAATAGAAAAAGCTTAAATTGCAATGTCCAATATTATATCTGAATTCTTGTTTATTGTAATAATTATTTTAAAGTTCTTTTATCATCATGTTTTTTTGTGGATATCTTAATATTCGAAGATCCACTTTGCGTTACTTTTATTTAAGGCGCACACCAAAGCAATCATTTGTTGCTTAAAATACACGTGGAACACATTGCACTCAGCTGCTTAATAATACTCTTATGACTATCGAGTAGTTTAAATAATTCTCATATTTATACGGAATCATGAGTTATTTTTCTTCTCTCATTCTTTTATAAGCCTGCCCATAATAAAAACAAGAAATTGAATAAAAATGCAATTCTATGAAAATGATCTATATATATGTATATTTGAAGAACTGCGATATCTCCCCGTCATAATAAAATTATATACATATACATACATACATATATATATATATATATATATATATATATATATATATATATATTAAGTAAAACTACATTATCCAACTACAGACGAGTACACGTACAAACATGAGGGGAACTATCACAGTACAAATATTCAATCAGACATTTCATTTACAATTAATTTCTTGGTCATGAATGTTATTGTACAAATTATTAGATTGTAAGCAACACATGCAAGTTTGAATGTGAGTTATATCATTATATATTTACAATCTAATTTTATTTTATAAGAGATAGGTTCAGTATGTGTATGTGTGTGTGTGTGTGTGTTATGTATGTGTGTGATTTGGTCATATTATATTTAAGAATATGAGAGAGAATTAAAATATAAATCGCACAATTCTGTTTATGCAAACAATTTCTATGTGCATCATATAGCATTTGAACATTTCGTCAAATATATTAATACTGTTAACAAAAAAAAAAAAAAAAAAATTATATAACCGATAAATGTTTTTTGTGTGCAATTACTTTAAACACACCATTGAATATGTATGTTATGTTATCGCATCTGATAGAATACAAAATCTGATTCTTCTTCTATATAATTTAATCTAAACAAGTCATAATATATAAAAAATAAATATAGCTTAGACTAGCACAGGTGGCGATCGTACGCCGTTATACAATTCATACATTGATAGCTGCCGAGCATTATATCTTATAGAATTAAATTATCGTAACTATTAACAGTTATTGATATTAGCATTCTAAAATTTTGTTAAACGTTTCTCGATTATTTTGGAAGCATTTTGAATTTTTGTGTCACTTACATTAAATATGTGATACTAGCACCGCAAAATGTCTTTGTATGGCACAGAAAGGTATACCCATTATAAATTATTTAGCTTGATATTATTATGTGATATAACCAATTTACCTAAATCTTTTTCTATATTACATAATATATATGTATATATATATATATATTATAAAATGTAAGATCTCTCAAATGATTTATTTCATGTAATAATGTGTCACTTTTCTGTACTTAACAAAGATTCAAATGCATACTGAACTTCCATAAATCTTTTCTCAACAAAGATCTCACTAGTGAAATGTCATATTAGCATTTTAAATCAAATCAATCCGGATACATTTTATAGATAATATACCACTGGTATTAGTATAATAGATCAAATAGATCTATTGGTAAAACTATACTATTACTACAAATTTAACAATTTAAAAACATTCCATTGTAAAAAATGATGCTTTAGAAGCACTTTCCTTTTTATTTTATTCCTACTGTATTTTATGTACATTGCAGTATATCCTACAATACTGATCTTTATCAATCAGGAAAGTATCATGTTTATCCAATTGTACCTTTTTAAAAGAAAATTCATATATATTTTTCATGCTGATGTGATTTCATGTATAATTGTAGAAATAAAGACATTACTTTTGATTTGTATAAAACATAGTATAAAATATACATAACATATAGATAGATTTTGATTGATTTTTAATGTAAAATTAAAACCATATGTTAATTATTACCTGTCATTAAGATTTGTATTACTCATACTACATATATGTAAGAGAATTTTGCACTTTTTGAGTGCATACTACCAACTGTCTCCTATGTTTATACTTTCATACTCCAATTTTCATGTGGCAACTTTGCCTTATATGTGAGGGATGAATACTGATCTAATCCAACTCACTATGCGTACCATATAGTAATTTCAGGCACTACTTATTAATAATAAATTAACAATACATATCCTTAAAATGTTTAGTTAGTTCTTTTAGTAGTCAATAAGTATATTAAGTGAATGACACATTCACTATTACTTTTCACACTTTTCAATTTTAATATATATCAAATTGAAAGTATATCTTACTTAATGAGTGCATTGTATTTCGTATGCACATTTGTATTACTATTGGCTTTCATATCTCCAAGGTGTATGTAGTATATTCTTTGATATAATTCTATATGCACCTAAAAGATATGTATTATACAAATTGTACAAGGAATGTAGGCATAGTTGATCTAATATAAAGTGATAATTATCAATTAGTGCTTATTTGTATGTACAATATTGATTATTTATATGAGGTGTTTAAATTCTAAAGTCGCTTATAAACAGATTGTACCCTATATAACTGTATCATTTGTAGAGTACTATGCATGTTAACTAATATGGTCTACAGGCACACTAACCAGTTCAATGCATGCTGTGTTACATAAAAAAAGAAGTACTCTGACAAGTGTCTCAGCTGGGTACACAATTTATCTTCAATGATAATTTATAAGTACATACAAATTCTTACTATACAACTTTTTATTATATAGGTACCTATCATTTAGTATCATATATCTAATATCTTTCAATTTGTATGAGTATGCATATTCATTGTGTCGTATTTAACTTTACATGGGAAGATAATAAAATAATATTAGAAACCGCGGCGAAATACCTCATTTAATAACATTTTGTATCTTTATGGCTCTCATTATTATATAAAAAAATCTTAGGTGCCATATAATTCAATGCCTACTATAATTCAAAATAAATACTACAAAGGAAGTAGAATTATTATAAATGATATTATATATAATTAAAAAATTACTGAGGAATAACTGTGTCACAAATAGTTGTAAAAAATAATATCCATATATCTTATGTAAATTTCATTGGAATGTTATTACTACAATACTGAACATTACTGCAAACACACGTATATTTATATGTATATAATCGTGCTAATTAGGAAACAAAATATAGTTATTTGTTTATTAATTAAAAGAATATATAAAAATCCAACAAACATTTTTTATACAATATTACTTTTAAGTGAACATAAATTGTAATATAATAATATGTATATTACTATTTGTTTCCATTTTTTTTTTTATCAGTATTGATAAGACATATACATATATATGCATGGAATGTATATATAAAGATATTACAAATAATATATGAAACTGTTGTTTTAAATCATACTATATAAATGTAATTGTATGATGGTCATTTGAATATATATATATATATCTCTATTATTTTCATGAATTATTTTGTAATGTAAATTGTAGTGTAAGAGACACAATGATCCTTTATTCATTATAAATAGACTAATATCTTATTAGAATCTCCTCGATTATCTCAACTAACAAGTTAACTGGAATGTAAAATATGTAATTCTTAGTGTATAAGATTTTTTGCAATTATTATTATATGAAAACATTTTACAGGAGGCAGTGTTTTAATGACGTAGATCGTAATATATCGCACTTATAACATTCCCATTATAGTATTTCGCCGCATTCCATTAATCTTTCAGTTACTCAAAACACATTGTATGATATTCTCAAAATTAATAGATTATAGAGGCTATTAAGTCTTGCTATCTTCCCATTATTTTAAATAAGCCAGTGCTATGATAAAAATTCTCTTTCTAATTCAGAGATACTTGGTTTTCTATTTCTATTCGGACGTCGGTTAGCTTGTAAAGGTACCGTTGCATCTTGCGTTTGTCCATGTACAGGAATATCTAATAAGGTTTCTCTATGATCGCGTGAAACTCCATCTCGATCAAATGTTACAGGAGAAAATCGAACTCTACTTATAGAAATTTGACTATCTTTTGCTGAAACATAACTTGAATCTTCCGACGTTAATGAATCTGGTGGTGTAGGATTCGTGGGCGTACAAGACCCAGAATTATTTTTACTTGTACCTTTATTTGGGGAATTATAAGAATAATTAGATCGTTTCAAACTTGAACGTAATCGAGTCACTACCTCAAGATTACTTGGACGTTCTCCAGAATTCGAATTTGATTCGTGAGAATTTTGACGTGATAGAAATGTCGAACCATATTCATGATTAAGGATACCAGAATTATATAATGCTATATTTGAGATAATGTTGGATGATCGTTGATAATAGGAACCTGGTGGATATAAAGAGTAATTTTCTTCATCCTCTAAACGAAATGTTGGATTAATGTTACTCTGACTTGATGTACTTGCATTGGAAACGTTCGACGAGGTACGATGATGCGTGTACGAAGGAAGTCTGGATGCAGGTCGAGCAGTACTGTTTATACTACTCGGATTGTCATATGCATGTGGAAATTCAGGACAGTCTAACATTCGGTCACTATATATATATATGAAAAAAAAAAAGGAAAGAAAAATAAATGTTTTATTCCCTTGCTTTTTTCAGAAGAATATATTTTGAAATAATACTGAATACTTACTGATAATCCGGGTGTACAAAATAAGATGTATCTGGCGGGTTGCGTCTTACCGATGGAACAACTGCATACACTGGTGGTCCATAGTCAGGAAATGGTGCAACATTTCCCATGTAGATTGTAGGTCCCCTTTCTATACGTTCAACTCTACCCGTATCAGGTGGGTATGTATCTTCATTACTTGTACTACTACTTTTTCTACGTGGGCTTGGCGTTGGGGCATTAGAACCTGAACTACTGACATAATGTTGTGGAGAATCTGTAAACCGTAAAGGTTTATCTGGTATGACACTAGGTGGAAGACCTGGGGCTATACCACCCATATTACTCAAAAATGGCCTGTAACAAAAAGTATTATTTAATAAAAGTAAATTTCCTATTAAAAAATTCATTATATTGATATACATTATTAAAGTTTTGAAGTTTACACTCAGACCATAGAGGTGTACCTATAATGACGAGCTGGTCCATGATAAGTATTATGAGGATAACCACTGCTTGAACTAAATTCATAGTCAGGACCAAGATAACCAGAATTACGATTTGATCCAGTTTCTGCATGAAACCACCATCTTGGTAGATCATCTTCGCATTCATTTAATCGTGGATGTAGTCTCGGATGAATTGGAGATATGTTTGACATTCGTACATCATACCCTGTTGCCACACCAGCCAACATGGCTGCGATATTGTATAATACCAGCTCAATTATGCTTAACTTTGGTTTTTTCATTTCACCATTGTAAAGAGTAGGCATAGGAACAGGCATTGGCATGATGTAAGGACCAGTCAATCCAGGTGTTAAAGGATAATCCGGTGTTACCCAGTCGGTTGAGAGATCAGATGGTAATGCTGTATAATCTATAAAAAACAATCATATTTCCATAATAATAAATATATTGTCCACTTTAATATTTATTGATATCATTGTTATATTATGTAATATTTTTGCTACTTAAGTTAAAGTGAGTTTGTATATATCAAATGAAATTGATTATTCATAATTATTTCATTACAATGGTTATTGAACAAGCACTTTTCAAATGCATCTGTGTGCCTTACCTTTATGAAGTATCTAATATAAAATTTGATTACTCCAGTAGTAATTTTTACCTTCAAAGACTTTTATTAATTAATAAAAAAGAAGTATGTATAAGAAAAACATATATAAGCATAAATTATAGCATGCATGCTATTGCACTTGAAAAATGTTATCTATAGATATATTTTTGTTAGAAACTTACAAGTTTATAATTTTATTAAAATATATTGGATTTGGTTAGATAATTACAAAGATATTAATAATGTTACTTAAGTTAAAAATATCTAAAATATTATAATTGATTAAAATATTTAATTGGAGATCCTACTTGTTGAACAAATTAGACTAATAAAGAAAACTTATTGCAAAGCAAACAATATTTAAGATGTAAGTGTAAGGTATCTTTGAATTGTTTAATTGTTGTTGATGAATACATTGATATAAAATGTGATACAATCCATTCATCTGAGATATACTCTGTATAGGCAAAAACTTCAATGTATCTCATATAATGTATACAAAAGTTGTATCTTAATTTTACACATTAAATGAAATATTAAAAAATTGAAAAGGTATTATTAATAATTTATTTTAAATATGTACCTATTCTTACTTTAGCATTTATATATACTTTGTTTTGATATATAAATTTTAGCTTATACATCAAATAAAGAAAAAAAAAACATGTTCAACATGCACAATGATGCATATATTTTACGAAATGCAGATATTTTAATAAATGCAAGTGCAATATAGAGATAGGTCTATGTAAGCGGATGTGTACAGGTGCATAAACCTAATATCATTTGTATTTGTAATTTTTAGTTACAAGCATATCTTTAATTGTAATTTAGACGTATTCTAAAAATTTATGGTTCAATTGATTTGTTAGAAATAACAGTCCTTTCTGTGCTTTTTATATTATTCTGTAAATTATAGAATACAGAATACAATAGAATGATGTGGAATACTTGCTTCGCAGAGTCAGTCCACGTTCGGAAGGATAGAAAAGGACCAAACCCAATTGGAGTTAATTAGGATTCTACTGGAAGCATGCAGGGAACTTTTTTACGCTCGGTTATTACTATGTACCCATAATATTTAAGATTGAAAATAATAAAAAAAGTAGGTAATGTTTTTCTTAGTTTCAGTAATGTATACCATATGTTTATACTTTATCGATAATAAAGATTTTATATGTAAATGTATTAAAATGTAATGTAAGCAAGTATTTAAATATATTAGAGACATATATGACTACAACATTGTTACATACAATAGACATATTAACAAATCACTTAATTTTCTGATCCTATTTAAAAAAGAAACAAGAAAAAAGAAGTAAAAAAAAAAACCAAAATGAAATCACAGGACCGAGCGTAAAAACCCGAGAGAAAAACGAAAAAACAAAATTCAATGTGTCCAACTGAAAAGGTTTTATTGAAAAAATTTCTATGTCTAAATACAAGTGTGTGCTTGTGGTCCATATATAATATGTGATGTGTGCAAATTCGTTTTTTTTTAGAGATATTCGGAGTTTACTGTAAGTAATACTAAAACAAATCGCTGAAAGTTATACTAACAAGTAAACAATGTGCAATCAATTTAAATGCACATAAGGCAATAAAAATAGCATAACTACTTTAATTACGAACAGTATTTCATATGTAAATCCTCTAATTCTGACTTAAGCTTCATTGTTATGACTATACAGACACAACTTAATAACGCTCTAACACAGGAATACTATTAGAGTAAAACTGCTGTAATGGCAGAAGCGCATAGTTCTTTTCACATAGTAGTAGATTGTTAGCTCTGCTTGTTAGAATGTTATATACTCCAAATAATATAAGAAAAGAACCAACACCAGAAAGGCTGCATTTTTTTTCTTTGAGCTTCTTTTTTCCCATCAGCTTACATTAAGGCAATAAATAATTTATAGATTATTCCAGGGTACCAAACACAAGACTGCAATCCTTGGCAGTCACGTGTAAAAATAATCCTAGCACAATGAAATATTTGACTTTCTTTTAAATAAATCAGCCTATATTGACACCAACTTGTAATATTCTCCATAAAATACTTAAATTTATGTCTGGTCCCTCACCAAAGTTTATAAAGATCACTTTTTTTCAAAACTTGTAATAGTACATATTGTACTAAGTAATTTATTTTAATGGTTTTATTCTTAAAAAGGCAGAGCTCCGTTATCAAATAAAATAGCACAACTTTTTATTAAATATCTGAAAATAGCTTACATAAATTACGAGATGGATATCTAGGAGCATTGTTGTTGAATGAGCAGTAGACAATGACAAGAATCATTGATTGGTGTATTCATGCATTACGTTTATATGATCAAGTTTAAGCACAATCTACGTAATACAACTTAGCAAGATAAAAGTATTTTGTTATGAAAGTAAAAACACATTCTCTACTTGAGATCGTTGTTTCACTACATTACATAAAACTTTGTGGAAAGAAAATAGAAAAAAGGAAAAAAAAAAGAAAAAAAAAACCTTTCATATGAAAATCTATATAATTCTTGCAATATTATGAGAAAACTTACGAGTGGGATAAATGCTTTCCTCAGAAAGGCCTGTGATAAACAGAAGATATGCTTGTTATAATAAAAAATAATTCAAGATATATAGCAACTGAAGAAATTAGCTCATAAATCGATTTTTGAGTTTTAAATTCTAGTATTAAAAGTTAAATTCAAGATAATTGATTGCTGTTCATACAATCATTATATATATAAAAAAAAAAATATATATATATATATATTTAATAAAAATCTTTTATATAAATCTTTAATTACTTATAATTTGTTCGAAAAAATTTTTCCATTGCAACACTCTTAGAGGGTATAGGATCAATAGGAATTAAGTTCTTCAGAACTTTCTGAAAACGCCTGATAAAATATTTTTTGAACTACTATCAGGATGTGAATGTTCACAAGTTTGAAGACAAGAACAACTAGGTGAAGCAAAAGTGACACTGTTACTATCATCTTTCACAGGACTATATAAACATTCATTACTTTTGGACTTTTGATTGAGTAAGGAATTCGGATCAAAGCTATGATCAAAAGATTGATCAGATTGATTCGACGATGTTTCTAATGTATTTACTACATTATCAAGTGACATTGGAGGCCTATTGGATTTGGTCTCTTGAAAATACCTTAACGAATTTTTCGACCTAGAACTATCGTTTGAATGTTCCGAATCAAAATTACAAAGTTCTGATTCTAAACTCTCAAAATCTATACCTTCGCGAGAATTTGCAGCTAAAAACTTAGGTACATTATTTTGATCAGAATCACGGCGACTAAATTGTGGAAAGGATATAATATTTTCCAAAACACTATATTCAACTTTAATAGCAGTTGATTTGTCATCGAGTGCATCACGACTACCCCATGCTTTTACTTTGTTAAACACTCTTAAAGGACTTCTGGAGACGCGTGATTTATGATGTGATTTTTTACCTATAGAATTTTCCGGACTTGATTCTAAACCATCTGCATCGTTAATCTTGATAGTAACCGAATTTTTTCTTTCCATGCTACGTGGAGAATTTAATGAACTTTTTCTCGAACCAGAAGGGGAACGAAAGAAGTCGGCTAACGATGCTAATCGTGATTCTGAACTATCCCTACGCTTCGATTCTTTCGATTTGCTTCTGTCACGTTTTTTATTCTTTACTCGTTTTGCAGTACCTACTAAAGTAGATGCTACACTATGAACAAAATTTGTAGAATAAGAATGCTCTCCTTCACCCATTGCATATTTTGGGGACTTAGATGACATCGTTTTTAAAACACTTCCACCCGTGGGCATAATCTTCGTATAATTATCTAAAATTATTGAGTGCTCTTCTGAAAAGTGAGTCTTTAAATTGTTTTGTGATTTGTGCTGTATAACCATTGTTTCATATATATCATTATCCAGCATACAAAAATCCTCCCCTACATTATAATGTGCCGTACCTGTGCTCTGCATAACATTATCGGAATTTTTGGAAATATCACTATAACTGCATCCTGGCTGATTGTTTGCTATTAAATTATTTGCTGAGGAGTACAATTTTCTGGAGGAGGGGTTACCTATTTCTTGCAGAAGCGGGGAACGATGTGCGCTTGCCAGCAAAGCTGTACGCAGTGGAGTCTTTTCAAGATCTGGCGCAGAACGAGACCACCGTTTGCCACCGGGCGATGCAGGATTTGGTGGCTGTGTGATTATAGCTCCACGCTCTCGTTGATGAAGAGTCGATGGTCCCCAAGTCTTACCCTTAACTCCATCTGCTGGTACTATAGACGGAAGACAAAAAACAAAACGCTACTCTACTAATACTAGCTACACATTTTCCTATCCTTTTCTTTTATTACATTTATCATTTTTATTCTTGCACATTATTCATAATTTTAAAAAACCGTGAATGTAATTATTTCGTAATTATGTGTTCATTTAAAACGACAGAAACTAATGTTTCTTGTAAATAGAAGAAAAATAGAGGAACTACTAATAATAATTTACATAAATACTTTTTTTGCTCACACCATGCTTGACAAGAAAATATAAAATAAGTATAAATATATCTACAAAGCGCAAACATTGGAAACATCTAATATGTTTAAGAAATTATGATCATATATAATGAAAACACATCTGTATAATTTGAAAACAAAATAACATGAATAATACCGTAACTTGGAAAAGTTAAAGAAAATGTTAACTCACATGCGATTGCACGAAGTCTTGGAATACTAGGTGAACCTGGTGGACTGTTTGGTTTTGATGGATTTCTACCTTTTCCTCTGTCTAAGGCCGTATGCTGAACAGTTATCGTGTGACGAAAATCTAAGCACCAAATATATCATATTTTTTATAACTATGGAAACTAAACAATATGATTAATAAGTAAAAAAATTACCTGAAGGAGCACTAATATTACTTCCTGGTTCTTTTTTATTCAATTTTAATCTAGACTTTTTAAATTTACCACGCCTTTTATTCGGCGTGGGTGTATTTTGTTGTTGAATTATCATCACTGTCAGTTCACGTTCTAATAAATCTATTTCACGAGCCGCTAACTCTTGTTCTCGTTGCCGCAAGTTTTCTTCGTGTTGTCGTTGTTGCACTTGTGCTTTTGTCAATTCCTCTTCTCTACAGCGCAATTCCTAAGAAATAAAAAATAAAATAACTTTATAAAAAAATTATACATCGTTGCGCTTCAACGTATCTGCTATTAGAAATAACTTAAAACTCGTATTATTATACACATCGTTGTTAAGAACTCGTATCTTACCTCTTCGAGAGAACGGCATGCCTTTGTATAGCATTTAAAATAATAATTAAATATTATTTTTATTGTTATAAATAAATTTTAATTGGATTCCGATAGTAAAATAAAAGTAATTATTTGGTTTTTATTTAGTATTTTATTTATACTACGTTACTATCGGAATATTATCTACGAATGTAATATCTTTATTACCTTCTCTTTCATGCGCAATCCATGAAGAACTTGCTCAATTTCAAGCCTCCAATCTTCTTGCATCGTATGAAATGATTCATGTGGTGTTGCTGCAAATGCACTACGTACTTCGTCTAATGCCAATAAAATTTCTGCAAAGCCAGGTCTGCAATGACTGTCTGATGACCAGCAAGCTGCATTACAATTATCAATGTTAATATTCATAATGTTGAGTACAAGATCTCAATAAAATATACTTTATTTTTTTTATTTATACCTTCCATGAGACACCTCCATGGTTGAGGACATGTTGATGGGATTGGAAGTGTCAGTTTATTGACTGCAACACCATATGCTACAGCTAATGCATCTATACCTTTATAGGGTGTTTCACCAGTTAACAATTCCCATAAAAGTACACCATAACTGTGAATAGAAATTAATACTAATTTTTTAAGATTGAAACTAAATCAAGATCAGATTGAAAATAAATAAATTTAAAACTGACCTCCAAACATCACTAGCTTTACTAAAAGTACTTTTTTTAATAACTTCAGGTGCCATCCAGGCATATGTTCCTGCAGCTGACATACGTGTGGTTTTATACACTTCTCTTGCCAATCCAAAATCTGTTATTTTTAGTGTTTTATATTGAAGATCATCATTTTCTATAGGTTCACTTAGTAACACTATATAATAAGAATATATTAAAAGTTAAAATTAATTTACTTTTAATAATTAAATTTATCAATAATCAATATAAAAAGATATGTATGTAGCATATCCTACCATTAGAACTCTTTAGATCTCTATGAATAAGACTGACAGGTGCCTTATTATGAAGATAATCCATACCACGAGCAATTTGAATTGCCCAATCTACAAGAACGTCTGGTCTGATTTTTCTACCACTAAGAACTCTATTTAAACTACCTCCGCGAGCGTATTCCATGACAAGACACATGTTTGGCATTTTCAAGCAAACACCTTCTAATTGCACAATATTTTCATGTTTTAATAACCAAAATAATTTTGCTTCTTGTCTGACATTTTCTAATATTACACTAGGCTCCTCATCTGGATCCTGACGAGCTGCTTTGACAGCTACTTCATGCTTTTGCCAAAACCCTCTGTAATATAATAAGAGAGAAATAAGGATTTATATACATTTGTAATTAATATTTTTTGCTATAATAATTAATGTCTCGTACCTATACACTTTACCAAAACCACCGACACCTATAACTTCTTCTAATTGCAATTCTTCAAAATCTATTTCAACCGGTTGAACTTTATCGATTACTGATGATACCCTATCAATGCTCTCTACCTCGGCAACAAAATTTGCTGGGAAAATACCAACTTTCCCATGAATTTTTCCTGTCCACCATCCCTCATCACCTGAGATTTTAGAGTCCTTAGACAAAACCTAATACAAGGAGTAAAACATTGCATTTACATTGAATATCATAAATATTATTATGACATTTAAATATATATGGCATACCTCAACAGTTTCACCTCTTTGTAAAGATAACTCATCTTCACCTTGAGCAACATAATCAAATAGTGCAGTGAAAATAGTTGAGCTATTATCTTGTCGTGATCGAGATGACGAATGTGTTCCATGGGATGGACTAGTTTGTTGAGAGACAGTTCTTGCAGTACCACCACTGTGTGTGTCAGAAACACTGCTGTCAGACATATTGTTGCTGGACATACGTCCATACAAATATCCGTAACTAAAAAAGAAAATCAAATTGCTTTTATATTTAATAGCTTATCATAGATATATCATTGAATCAATACAAAATAATAATTAACCTGGTGGAATGATTGTTCCCTCTGTTTCCAGATTGATATCGTGGAGACAAGGTGACTGTACTAGAAGAATGAGAATATGTGGAGCCATTCTCTGGATAAAGTAGAAACCGCTCGCTCCGATGACGAGCATCTGGTTGTCCGTGGTCCATCAAGGTAGACAAGCCCCTTGCCGATAGCCCGGCCGGCGGCATATGGATCAACACTTTCTGTAGTCTTTTTGTCCGTGCAAATCACAGTCTCTTTTTTTTGCACCTCTAGACGATATTTCGTCCCTTTGATTACACATCACACAAAACAAAAAAGAAGTATCTCAAGATTTTTCCATTGAAATGAAAAGGAAGTAGCAAAGTTATTAATGAGTTCTCATTCATTCATTTTGCATAGTCTTAGAAAAATTATCAGACTTTGAAATAGATTTACTTATGTATCAGGGAACTTTTAGTAATGCGCGTGTAACCGTAATGCATAGTTGTGACAGTTGTTAAACGTCATAGTAAAGAAATATTAGAGGGAGAATTCGAAAGAACGTACACGTTTCGCGACAATAAGCGGGGTGAAAGAACGTAATCGGTACCGCTACCACCCCGTGAATAAAAACAGTTTAGCAGGCACCGGCATTCTGGCTGAGGAATCCAGCAACGGCGCATAAGGGCTATCAAAAGTGATGTCAATTTTCTTCTTTGTCTCGGCGTAACCAGCGGACGATATTTCGAAGAGGATAGAAGGATGAGAAGATGCCTTAAAATCGTTTCTTCGAAGTGTCGCGTCAGGGTGTGTATACCCACAAGCCACTGTTGACGAGAACGATTCCTCTTCGCTTAAGTCTTCTCGTTAGTCGACGAGTAAGTCTCCGATGTGTCTTTCAAAGCATCGTGCTCGTCTCCACGAGGACGCGACGCTCCGCGTCAGTCCGCAGGATAAACGATAATTCCACATTTAATAAGAGAAAATTGATGAGCACTCATAGCGATAACCTAACGGACGCCATGTTTCGTTTGACGGCCCCACCGTTGACGTCGTGATACGTTCGACCGCGATTCACGGGTGGATATCCGAAAGGCTTTCCAACTTTAATGCAACTGCGATTCTTCGATAGTGTACCACCGATACAGAACAGAGCCTGTTCTCAATGCAACGATGACAAATCGAACGGCGGTCACACGAAAACGACGCGTTATCGATAAATTTTTCAAAATGATTTCACACGTGCTTTCATCCCTTCGCTTGACGTCTTCTTCTCATATTTCATTTTTAACGTAAAAAAAAAGTTTATGATAAACGATCGTACGATCGTTAAGGAGGGTTACATCCACTCTTGTACTTCGAACCATGTGGTTTATGATCGCGATCATCTGAGAAATGAAGATGGCTGCGGAGCCACTGAATCGTGTGCGCCAAATCCATTGATTAATAAGAGAAAGACCAAGATGAGATTCGTTGTCACCTTCTCGCTTGCCACGCGTTTTTTCTTATAGAGAGGATAAGACAAGTATAAAACCGTTGATCGCCAAGTGATGGGAAAATGGTGAGGAAGTGCTTTTACTATTGGTATGGGTTCGCAAACGCTGGAAATTTTAAGACAAGGCGTCTGGGCGAGCCTGACAGGAGGCTGGTTTTACGATCCACATCTCGATGTTTTCTCAAATACCTTTCATCTTTATGTCTGGCTGTTTTTGCTTTGTCTTCCATTTACGATATATCTCGTAAGTAATCATTGTGTATGTTGTCCATTTTACAATCAATAATCTAAGAATAATATTTAGATTTTTTTTTTTTATACCATGTTGAAACTCTAATACGCTATTATTTTATATGATTATATTTACATATTAAATATTTGAAAGAATGAAGATTTTTTTATAAATCTTTCATTAACAATTTTGTATTTTAGTATTTTCCACCAACATTATATGTTTGGTTAGCTTATTGTTCATCCATTGTTGTATTATTTGGCACAATAAAGTGTATAAATCATGCGTTGCACTGTGTCTATGATACAACTGAATGTTTGGAAGAACCAGGTCAATCTATCAGTCAACAGAAATCTGAAAGCGAGAAAAGACGTGTGGCACGTAACAAACATAGAGAACAATTACAAGATCAAGTGGATCATGGTATAGAACTTCAAGTTTTAAATGGTATTTATATAAAAGATTTTAATTTTGATATTATATAACTATCTGAGTTAAACAAATGAATTTTTTTTTATAGAATAGAAATAATGAATATATGCTTTTTGTATTTTATTCTAAGAGCTTCATATTTCATGTTTATTTATTATCTTTTTTTATCTTTATTTCTATATAATAAAAAAATATAAAACAGATTAAATTTATAATTAATGTATCTTTTCTTATAAGTTTCTGTTATATCAAAATTTTTGTAGATTTGCAATTAAATTTATTGGAAACTATTATTGATCATACTTATAGGTAAAACTGATACTCCACCTGTGGAATGTTCATCCCGCAACTCTTTTATCGAGTCCAATATACAAAATGCAGATGCCGATAGTATAACATCAGAATATAATAGAGAAAAACCTAGTTCTACCATAGATTTAAAAGTTGAAATACATAGAAAAAATAGTTCAGAAAGTTCAGAAGAAGCACAACAATTAAGCAAACCCATGGTAACAAGTATTAATGTACATGAAGCAGAATTGGTTTCTGCTCAATACCATGAACCACGTTTTAGGAATATAATAAATGGTAATTTACTAATAATATAATCATTTACAATGACTTTCAGAGTTTTATAAATAATGAAATATAATCTGAGCAGACAATAAAATAAATTGAGGTTGAGATAGAATAAATTAACATTTATGATGATTAATAAAATAATATTGTGATTTGCAAAATTATATATATTAATTATATCTAGAATGGCGATTGAAGCGACAAAAATGTGTGGTGATAGCAGAAGAAGATCGACCAGGTCCACGTAAATTGTGTAGACATGCATCTGAAGATTCTAGAAATCGACACTCAAAACAGGGTAGCCTTGGAAAAACTGGGTCTGAGAGCCAAATAAAACAAACTAGTTCCTTAGAATTAGAACATCATGGTGATGATTATGCTTATTGGAAATCGAATCAAAGTGTTCGAAGACTTAATTCAAACTCAATTCCAATGGAAACTCATTTAATGAATGATCATCCACAAAGTCTTGAAATTATATCAAAGAAAGAAGATGCAGACAAGAATAAAATCTCATCACATCCTCAATCATTAGAGGTAATAATTTTTTCCTTTTTTTTTTGTTCTTTTTTTTTATAATTTTTATGCATGTTTATTATTCTATACAAATGTATACATAAGACAACTTATATTCTTTTTATTTTGCATGTTATATATATATTCTTTTTATTTTGTTTTTTCATTTTTTAATATCATTGTACTTCAATTATTAGGTGATTACGAAAAAGCCACATCAGCAACTTATTCATCCACAAAGTCTTGAAACTATTGGTGCAACTAACAAAAATGTAAATATTACAGATGATAATAATCTACCTTTACATCCACAAAGTCTTGAAACAATTAATACTAAAAAGGTATGTTTAATGGAAAATTTAAATACAGTTACTCTTTATAAATATTTCTTAATATCAGTAATCTATTATTCCTTTTATAAAGGTTTTACCTCAGAATACCTTAACAAGGAATCAATTACAATTATTACCATATCTCAGTTATGGATCTGAAATAGTACATCCAATAGCAGAACAAAGTGATGAACAATTTGCTAATGAAAGTTCTGGAGGCTTTAGTCTTGGAGATTCCTATAGTCCATTATTGACTAGAAAAACAACGAATGACAACACTACCACTTCTAATCGTGACAGAAGTCTTAGTACTGGTAGATTTGATGATAGATTTTCAAGGTAATTATTTAGTTATTAAATAATGAAATTGTTGTGTTATAACAATATAAGACTAAAAAATTGTTTTCAGATTTAATGGTGATACTGTAGTTGACAATGATTCTGCAAACTCTCGTGATGCACTTCTTGAAGAGCCAAAATCTAGTGTTAAAAGAAGATACAGTAATGCAAGTCAAAGTAGTCATGAATATTCTGATGGAGAGAGACATAAAGATAAACGACATGATAAAACGAAAAATATAGAAGACCCTTTAAACTCTGGCAGTGTTGTTGGAATAGATTGGTTATTCGAAAGTAGTGATTGCCCAATTGAACCATGGACAAGTAAGAGTAAGTATAATTAATGACACTTTCGTTTAAAAAGGATTGTCAAAGGGTAGTGCTTCTTAATTTTATGTGTTGCATTATTATCTTCTTTTAATTTGTGCTGCCAGTATTTTGGACTTTTACTCGATCTGATGATACGGATACATCAGAAAGTCTACAGACAGCTAGTACTGATTGTAAGTTGGTGGTATTCTGAATTTAGTGTATGCAAAAATTAATTATATGTTTTTATTAGTATATTAAAAACTAATTACGTAAATATAGAACAAAATAGAATAGTCGTATAAATCATCGATCGATCAAACTTTTCTATTTTCTGAATGTTAAATAAAATGAAAAAACTTTTTTGTTTTTTTACAGATCTCCATGCAAAAGAACCAGATTCGGGTTCATCTAGTACAACAACTTTAAGCATAGAAAATGAAGTAAAACGAAAATTACTTCCACAATTGGAAATAGATAATAAACGTCATCAAGGTGCCATTCCAAAACAAAGCCGTCCAAAACCTGCACAAGAAACAGCAGATGACAACATTTCTTGCATTGAACAAATCAGACCAAAACCGAAACGAACAATGGAAATTCGTAAAGAAAAAGATAGACGAGAAACGAAATTTGAGCAAACCACTGGTTCAAATAACGAGTTGAGCACGCTATTACCTAGTCCTGCACCTCCATTATTGGCTGCATTATTAAATTCTGGCAGAGATTTGTCTGCTCAGTCCAGTACTGTATCTGATCTCAGACCTAATCGTAACTCTGAAACTAGAAATTCTCGAGCAAGGCAGAGTCGCTTGAAACGTTCGAATAGAACTCATAGAGGACCAAGGCCTACTAGAGATGATAATGTTGTACCATTGACCGCTCTGTTTGGTTTAATATCTAATGGAGAATGTCATTTAGCGACTAATCATAATGACACGTCTGAAGGGGCTGTGCATTATTTTCGAGATGATAATGGAGGATGGTTGGCATATACTTTTGATGAAAAAGGTTCTGGTCTTGCTACAGCAACACAAATTCCTTCAAGTAATAATGAAAAATTGTTGAATACTTTATTGCGTCAACAACTTAATCAAAATTTACATTATGATGCAAATTGGGAATTAACAGATTCATTAAGCAATAGTTATAGCAGTTTATCTTTAAATTCTGCTGGTTTGACAGTTATCATAGATACACCACCCGTCTTATCAAGTCCAGCGAGCAATCAGACCAAAACACAAAATTCATTGCCATCAAATTTAATTTCTTCAAATGCTGGAAGCTCAAGCCAATGTCCAGTGGGAAATCCAGAATGTGATCAGCTTCGTCATACTCTTATTTCGCGTTCAGACTCAATGGCAGAAAGAAATCGCAGATTACATAGTTTATTAGGAAATTTTAATTTATATTCTTACTCATCAGATTCCAATAATCGCGTACCTGTATTAACGTTGCCTGCGCATCAAGAAGCTGACATAAACTCAAGTTTATCTTGGAATCGTTTCATAGACGGTTTAGATGGATCTGATACAAAACCTAAGCAAACAAGACATTATTACAAGTGGAAAATAGGAAGATTGCCACATGTCAAAGTGCGATTTGATAGACTGTCATTGTTAGCTCTACTCGATCGTAATTTAACTACTCTAGAAACAATTGTTTCTACATTATTAGCTGTGATTGTTGCAGGTTTAGGTTTAATTTTGCTTCAGCAAGGGTTTTATCGAGATATCTTTGCTTTTATGTTTTGTTTTGTAACTGCTGGTTGTCAATATTCTTTATTAAAATCAGTTCAACCAGATGCTGCATCCCCGACACATGGTTTTAATCGTATCATAGTGTTTTCTAGGCCAGTATATTATATATTATGTTCAGGATTTATTTTAATCTTTAATGAATCATTAAGGAATTTTAAAAGTTCAGAATTTCGCGTATATGGTTTACGTGTTGTTGATTGTGACGTCATATTACAAATAAGAAATGTTTTACTAATTTTTCTTCTTTGCTTCCCGATTGTATTCTCATTAGGTTTGTTTCCACAGATAAACACTTTCCTAATGTATCTCTGTGAACATTTAGATATTCACTTATTTGGTGGAAATGCTGCTACCAGTCTGGTGTCTTCTATATACTGTCTTGCTCGTAGTATAATCACTGTCATTATATTATATGGATTTGCATATGGTGCTCTTACTGAACCTAAATCTTCACAACATATCTTATTTTCTATTTTTGCTGGATTACTCGTAGCTATATCTTACCATCTAAGTAGATCATCTTCAGATCCTAGTGTTATTTGGGACATTGTGAAGTCAAATCTTTGGCCTCCAGAAATGTACATTGAAGAGAAAGAAGCAAAGATTATAGAAAATACAACTCATAGAGATAATTTAACTACAACCTATAAAGAAGCTAAAATTAGAACTTCTGGTAGAAAAAAAGATGTAAAAATAAAAGTCGGAGAACAGATGTCTGATTCAGAATTAGTTGATCCTCTTCCAGAGAAATTACGTGCAACTGTTAATGCCAGATTGAAAAATGATCTGATTGTCTGTGCTGTGATCGGAATTTTATCCTTTGGAATTCACTGTTCTACAGTATTCACTGCTTTACAACCAGAATTAAATCCTGTATTGTGGGGTATAGTCAGTTGCTTAGGATTTCTTTTGCATTATGTAGTACCACAGCTTAGAAAACAATTACCATGGTTGTGTCTTGCAAGACCTGTGTTACGTAGTCACGAACATGCACAATTTGAAGTACGCGAGCCAGTCAAAATTATGTGGTTTGAGAAAGCTTATGTTTGTTTATGTTTTCTTGAAAGAAACATTCTTTATCCTATTGTATTCTTAGGTGCACTTACTGAATGTTCATCAAAAATAGTATCGAAATTTGGAGAAAGTATTGGAGCCTTGATCATCGTTATATGCGGCTTAAAATCTTTACGCTCGGCATACTCTGATCCATCAACTCGTTATTTAGTCCTTGTTTTCGCTGTCCTTTTTTTTAAAATAGATTTTCGTGATTTAAGTGAAACGTTTTTAGTAGATTATTTTGTAACAGGTATAGCATTTGCAAAAATTTATGAATTGTTATTGAAAATAAGATTTATTGTAACATATATCGCACCATGGCAAATTACTTGGGGTAGTGCTTTTCATGCCTTTGCTCAACCATTCTCCGTTCCACATTCTGCAATGCTTTTTCTTCAAGCAGGTATATCTGCTATGTTAAGTACCCCATTAAATCCACTTTTAGGAAGTGCAATTTTTATATCATCGTATGTACGTCCAGTTAAATTTTGGGAACGTGACTATAAAACAAGAAGAGTTGATCACTCAAATACTCGAATGTCTTCACATTTAGATCGTAATTTAGGTGCAGATGATAATAATTTAAATTCTATATTTTATGAACAATTGACACGGTCTCTTCAGCATAGTCTTTATGGTGATCTTGCTCTTGGTCGTTGGGGTAATGTAGAGCAAGGAGATTGCTTTCTTTTAGCATCTGATTATCTAAATTGTTTAGTACATATAGTGCAGTTAGGAAACGGTTTAGTTACTTTTCAATTAAGGGGTCTTGAGTTCAGAGGAACATACTGTCAACAAAGAGAGGTATTATTTATGTGACTATGCATTAACTATTGTTTTATATATTTGATATCTAATTTTTTAATTTTCTTTTTTCTCTTTTCTAGGTCGAAGCAATATCTGAAGGTATTGAAGATAATGATAATTGTTGTTGTTGTGAAATGGGACATTTTTCAAATGTACTTAGTGTCAATGCAGCTTTTAGTCAGAGATGGCTTGCTTGGGAAGTTGCAAGTGCCAAGTATGTACTTGAAAGTTACTCGATTTCGGATAATTCAGCTGTGTCAATGCTGCAAGTCTATGAATTTCGTAAAGTATTAATTACTTATTATGTCAAAAGTATTGTTTTCTATGCTCTTAAGTCTCCAAAATTAAAAACTTGGTTGGAGAATCAAGATATCATTGATGCACTTAAAACAACATTGGATAAAAATTTTGCGGATCTTGACCCTGTCTTCAATATGAATATTGACGAAGACTTCGACTTTCGAGCAAGTGGTATTACAAGAAGTAGTTTTTGTAATGTTTACCTTGATTGGATACAATATTGTGCAACTAAGCATGATAAGGTACTTTTTTTATCATTCACTTTATATGATACATTATTATTTGTAGGTATATTTTGATATTTCATTGTACATATTTTTTCAGTCATTGGAAAGAACACGTGATTCAAATTTGGTATCACTTTGCCTGGGACTAAGTCTTTTGGGAAGACGCGTTTTAGGAGCAGCTTCTCACAACACTGTGTCAAGCGTCGAATTCTTTTTATATGGTCTACATGCACTGTTTAAAGGTTTAACTGTTTAACCGTTTATCTTTATCTCATATTAATGATATCACTATTTATTTCATATATTTTATGATATAGGAGATTTTCGAATAACATCGCCACGAGACGAATGGGTACTTCATGATGTTGAATTACTAAGAAGTGTTGTAGCTAAAGGTGTAAGAATGGCTTTAAAATTACATCAAGATCATTTTATGAGTTCGGAACAATACATAGAATGCTGTGCTCTTTATGAAGCCATTGACAATCATGATAAAAATCTTGTGATTAGTCACGAAGCTGATCCTTTATGGAGAAATGCTGTTTTAAGTGGAGCACCTAGTCTTTTGGCACTTAGGTATATAAAATATATATGTATATATAAACTACTTAAATTAAAAAAATTGTATAGTAATTAATTATATATTGTTTCTCAGGCATGTACTTGATGATGGTATTGATGAATATAAAGTAATAATGCTTAATAAACGTTACTTAAGCTTTCGAGTAATTAAAATGAATCGCGAATGTGTTCGAGGTCTTTGGGCTGGTCAACAACAAGAATTAGTATATTTAAGAAATCGAAATCCTGAACGCGGTTCTATACAGAACGCGAAGCAGGCATTGAGAAATATAATTAATAGTTCTTGTGATCAACCTATTGGATATCCAATTTATGTTTCGCCATTAACTACCAGTTATGCAGAAACTAATGAACAGTTATGTTCCATAGTTGGAGGTCCTTTAAGTTTTGGTACCATTAAATCAACTGTGTTAAAATTATGGCGAAGGTATAGCCACTGTATTATATATATATAGAATTATATATTATGAATACAAATATGACTAATATTTACATTTCAGAGTAAGAAGAAGATGTGGTCAAGGGTGTTCATCGGGTGGAACAGGATCGCAAGATGATGGAGGTTTTGGAAATGATGGAGTATACTCTATGACCACATACAATATCCACTCTGGTATGCAGAAACATGATATTACATATATATATATATATATATCCATGAATACTCTCGTAATCACTTATCTATCTATATAACAGGATATGGACAATCAGGTCATAATACATCGGGATCACAATCAATGGAATCTGGATGTCAAATTGGTGGTTCAACAGGACGTGGTTCTTTAGGTCGAGCAAACACAAGTTCTCTTGGTGGTAACAGAGGTTCACTTGCTTCTGTTGGGAAACCCACTAGTTCAACACTTGCCAGTTTGGCTGGTCTTCTTAGTAATAGTGACATCAAAACTGAAAGTAAAAGTGAAACAAGTTTTTCCAATAAACTTGACAAAGAAGAAGTCTTTCAGAGAGTTCGTGTAAGTATAAAAAACAATTATCTTAAAATCTAGTTTGATTAATCTATTTTTCCCAATTTGTTTGATGTATATTTTTGAAATTAATTAATTAATAATTAATTTATTTTTCGCACTAAATATTTTATTTGTTTTATTTATTTGATAGATTATGGACCCGAATCAAGTATATGATGCAATTAATCTTGGTCGTCGAATAGATGTAATTTGGCCAGATGAAAAAATGAGACAGCAAGGTGGTCGGTCGGGTTGGCAACATTGGGTACCAGAAAGAGGAATGGAAGGATGTGTTGTTCACCGTTGGTCTCCAAATCATCGCGATCCTAATCGTCGATCACATGTTGATAAAGTTATATTGCTTGTTAAAATCGATGACAAATATGTTCCAATAGCAGAACAAGGCGTACGAGATCTGGGTGCAGAAGTTTAGTCAAATATTTTTCCATATATTATAAAATCATATTCTAATAATTCTTATAGATCAATTTTTTAATCTATATATTACAATAATATATTAAAGTGTCGATTGTGGTAAATGCATTCCAGTTTGGTAAAAACACAGACTATTCTGAGTCACAAGAATATTTTTAAATTAATTTATCATTGATAAAAAAACAAACTTCTTTTGAATGATTATTTTTTATATAGTCAAGTATAATAATGCAATAATTCATTTTAGATAATAATCTTTTCATTTCGTATAACATCCCTGGAATAGAATTGAAAACTATCATAAATACCAACAAATAATAGAAAATATTTAATCCCGAGGATATGAAACTCACTTATAGACAGATATATTTTAATACTTTTTAACAAAGTCAACCACAGAAATACTATTTTTCTTAATTTTCAAGAAAACATAAAAATAATTATTGAGTTATGGAGTGCAAAGTAAATTGTATCATGTTGTATCATATTGTGTATTATATTACTATTAGTTGACTTACGAAATAGCATATAAATATGATGCTACTTGTTGTTAAATAAGTTGTAAAATTGCTTTTATAGGGTAAATATTGAATATATTCATTCTTTGTTAATTTATGACTTTAAAAAATGTACATAATTTTAATAATTCAAATATGATGTAGTAGGTACTACATTTTATTTGAACTACATATTTCTGCTGTCATTATTAAATAGAATGAATGTATCCAATAACAACAAGAGGCATCAATAGAAAATTGTACATAAAATTATTTGTGTTTTTCTACATTTTGTTATATTTTTTTTAACTACTTGGTAGGGATGGATTGTAAATTGTAAATAAGAACACATTTTCAAAATTAAAGCGTCCAAATGTATCTAATGAATGTGTAATTTCATGGGGCCATACATTTGCCTCTACAGTACATATCGGTAAACTAAAACCAATAACATCTTATCTGTAATTTAAATACAGTTTTATTTTTATGAGTAATATAATTTTTGAAATTATTTAGAAACGCGCAATAGAAGTAATAGTAGTATTAAGAAATTTTCATTCATTATTGTAATATATTGTAAAATATTTTGTTATCATAACATTAAGTGCATGTTATAATATTCAAAGTTTTTCATTTGAAATTAAGATATTCCATTTACAATACTTACTAGTTTGTTTATATTAGTACAGATCAGGTGTTATGTGCAAATGTTAAATAATTACAAAACACCCACACAATATATATATATATATATATATATATATATATATATATATATATATATATACACATACATATATATATATACCGGTTATCTACATAATAAGAATTATAAGATTACTTGCAAAAATTTCTTAAATTTTGCTATAAATTTTTCTTATTAAATAATTGTTCAATTATGTTAATAACTTTTTGCAAGTAATCAATGAAGAGTCACAATAATGCCTTATCATGGTGTTTTAAATGCACCTGACTGATAAAAAACTTAGCTAGTCTTTTAATTAATAACACTTACATATTGCTTGCTGCCGAAACAAAAAGATACAAGCTCTATTATTAGAGATGACATGGATTGATAACTTTATTATATTACTGGCTTAGTTTCATACATAGCTTGTACAGAATTGTTTTATGATTAAGAATAAATATAAAATTTTAATCAAATTAGATATTACTCTATTTGCATACCTGCATTTAAATATGACATTTATATTTTAATTTCAATAATCTTTAATATGTTATTATATTTTTACTTACATCTTTACATCTATGTTTCAATATAAAAGCATAAAAATAAAATAAAATAGATAAATAATGTCACAAGTGCACTCTATGTTTGAATAAACATCTTGAATTGTAATAAAAACAACTGATATTTTATGTAAATAAACAAATTAACCACTTTATAGCTTTGTTATATTAGTATGATCACATATTATAAAACATAATAAATTATAAAACAAAATTGATATAGACAAAATATTAAATAGAACATCATATATGTTCTTAATAAACAAAAAAGTGTATATTCTATCTCAGTTCTATGATAGTTTATTTTGTTGAAATATACATAGTTATTATATTATTTACGTTTTATAAAGTAATTTTTAAGTTGAGTTTAAATAATTTTTTTTCCTTTACAAGAGAGCATTGTAGATATAATCACTATAGTTTAGTCAAGATAGTTATGTACTAGTAGTATCATATTTTAGTAATACAGTTTTTTATATATATTTATATAAAAGAAGGATAATCACATGGTCCACAGTTTCCTGAAATTAATGCCTAGTATTCTTAATACATGTTCATTATAAGAACAATTTAATATCACTATATTGCATAGAAAGCTATTTTCAGTAGAAGAATACAAAGACATAATGATTATCCACGCTGTTGTGAAATATCTTAATATTTTTACTAACTTTACATGTTCTATTATGATTTGATATTTATATAATTACAAATAATAGCATCAAATAGATTTTTAACTGCCATAATTATTGCATTAATATAATAATGAAAAAGAAATATATGTTAGATTATTAAATATGAAATGTCCGATTTTTCATATTATATTCATATTATAAAACCAGACATTTCATAGATAATGACCTAATATATATACATTTACATATTTTTATAAGTGTGACTACATTTACAGATATACAACATTATAAATATGCTTTTATGATTTCACATCACTACCTTTAGGATTTACAGAATTGTCCATTTTCAAATTTACAGAGTTACTTTCAATATTTGAATTTGTTGCATCTTGAGCAGTTAGCTTTTCTACAAACTTTTCTACCATTCCAACATCTTGTAAGCCAATAAATTTTTCTAAAACTAATCCATTTGACATTGCAAATACAGCAGGTACTGCTTTTACACTAAATACATCAGCTAAATCTGGATTGGATTCTAGATTGATAATAGCAAGATCTAATGTCTCTATAGGTTCAATAAGTTCTATTAATTTAGGTGTTAATACTGTACATGGATCACACCAATCTGCATGAAAATTGACAACAACTGTCCTTTTACCATTCATTACCTTATTATTAAATTCAATGTTACTGTTTATCTCATATATTTTTTTTTTTTGATGAGATAGTGAGATACGACGTACCCACATTGGAAATGACTTGTTAATACTTCGTATCATTATAAATTTTTGTTAATTATTTTATTGAACATAAAAAACCTGATCCGTTTATAATTACTATACTATGTTTATTATTTTAGTAGTTGGACAATTCACTGGACAGATTGTATCAAAGTTGTAATCTAGAAATAAATATAAAATATATTTTTATTTTTTAAGTAAAATTTATAATATAAAAATAAAAATTACACAATTATTTAAGGAATACATAGTATGATTAGTACCTTTAATAATCAGAAAATCCAATTAGATATGCGCACAGATCTGACAGACTCTAATAATTGAAATTTAATATATGCCGAAATTCCAATTATAGATGAAATGAGTAGTAAAGTAAATAATATTATACGCCAAATAAAAAGATGGTCATAAGGCTAAAAAATATAGTTACACCAAGATAATACAAGATAAGATAAGAAAAAGAGATAAAATCATTCTACCGTATTATTACAAAGAAACGGTTTAATTAAATTAACCAAAGGAACATTTATTTATCTTACATACCTTTTTTTCATTGACATTAGGCTTTTCAGAAGCTCTAGGAATACTGAACAAAATTATCGTGAGAAGACCTATTATAACTATAACAACCAAACCAATTTTCTTCTCTATTCGTAATGATATTAAAAAAATTAATATTGCAATAGCCCACAAAGTTAGAATCAAGAATAATCCTGTACCAATGCCAAATATCATAGTAGACATACCTATGTAGGATAGATATAATCATAATAATAATAAAAATTATATATATAACATAAGTATAAGTAACATAAGAGAAAAAAGGAATAGATAATATTTGATAATATCTCTTTTAAATGTCCAACACACACACACACATATATATATCGTATCAATATATGAAAATCTGAATATTTTTTATTTTTTAATCCTATTGTACTCACTTCAATTCATCTTCCTTTTTATGTGAATTAAAAGTATCTTGAAAAAAGTACAGCTTATATTCCTCACAAGTTACTGCCAGAGATGCTAAAAAATAATAGAAACATATTATATATATATATATATTTTTTTTTTAGTGATGTCGAAAATTTCTCTAATTAGAATAAAATTTTACTGATTATATCAATAAATTTAGTACAAAAATATGATGATCGCATCATTGAATATACTTACTTTCAAATTTATCGTATAAACAAATTTATAATCCATTTACGGATAAAAAACTATATATAATAATGTCTAATATATAATATTTATCTTTATAAAATTTCGTATTCACAAAACTGAATTATCGGCAGTGCTGGACTTATTACAACGTCGGTAATATAAATCCATTCTATTACAATCAGTAATTTTTATCCTTTTTTAAAGATATATACTTTATTGATTATATATTTATCATATGTATATATACATATATATAAACTTGTAACAATGTCCTTTTTTTAATAAAAGAAACGTAAATTAACCAAATGCAAGTGTTGTTCTTTTTGTAATATTTGATTAATGTAGTACACATATATTTTTTATCATTAGAATTCGCCTTAAGTTTAAGTATTTATATCCCAATTAAAGAATTCAAAGCGGGAATTTTCGCTATTGGTTCTAAATAGTAATAATATGCAGCTTAAATGATTAAACGTTTGATAAGCAATATTCATTTGCTTACTTAACGTTTTATTAAGCTTCGTCATAACCTTGACATGTATTATCATTTATAGAAGTAGAATTTATAAAAAAATTATAAATACTTTTGTATTGGAAGTAAGAAAGAGATAAAGAAATGGCTGCAATCATGAAGATATCGAAATTTAATATTGTACCAGCTACAAAAAAACATACTGCCACTTTATTTTTCTTCCATGGTTCTGGTAAAAAAGATTTATATTTATTAAATAAAATAATAAAAGATAGAAAAAAATATATAATGAAGAAAAGGTTACATAATGAAATTTTTTTAAATAAATATTAAAAAATTCTAATTTTTTTTATATCAGGAGATTGTGGACAACATATAAAGAACTTAATTGATATGCTTAACAGGGAAGAATTAAAGTTCCCTCATATAAAAATTGTCTATCCTACTGCACCTGCTCAACCTTATACACCAAATAATGAAATGGTAATATTGTTATCTAACTAGTTAAAATCGATAAAAGACAAAATCTTTGTTTCTAAATATGTATTGTAATACATCTAGTAATAGTTTTACTTTTATAGATAAGCAATGTATGGTTTAATCGTAAAAGTGTATCAAATAATGTTTCCGAGGAAGAACATTCTATCGATTCAATGTGTCATATGTTGGTGCAGTTGATAGATGCAGAACAATCTAATGGAGTCCCATGTAATAGAATAATTGTAGGTGGTTTTTCAATGGGTGGAGCATTATCATTATATTTAGCATATAGATATAAATTATCATTAGGTGGTTGTGTTGCGATGTCATCATTTCTTAATAAAAATTCATTAATATATAAGGTATGTAATTATATATATATATATATATATATATATATATATATATATATATATATATATATATATATTATAAAGACTTATTATTAATTTTACTAATTACTACTAATTATTAATTTTCATATTTAAATATATTTATACTAAAGAAAACTTTTCATTACAGTATTTAGAAAATAATAAAATAGAAAAGACACCACCACTTCTGCAATTTCATGGTGATTTGGATACAATAGTTCCAATCGAATGGGGAAAAGAAACTTGTAATAATCTTAAAAAGCTTGGTGTAAATGCAACATTTGTACCATTAAAAAATATAGATCATGAATTAATTGTAACAGAAATTCAAGATTTTAAACAATGGGTTAATAATGTTTTACCAGAATAATAATTGTCATAGAAAATTATTTAAAGAAAATATATACTTTATATATGTTTATATATCTTTATATATATACTATATCTTTCAATATTTGTATAATAGGTAAATATTCAAACAAATTTATTTAATACATTATTAAAAAATTAAAGTATCCATGTATATGTATTGAATTATTCATCCAAGAAACAATGATATGTTTTGTTAAATTTTGATAACATTAGACATTTATGCTTTTATAAACAAAAGTATCAATGTATATGTTATCAATTTTTATTTTACATTTGATTTAGGAAAACATTATACTTTGCGCTTGCTATGTACAATGTTCTGTACGATCGATCCTCCGATAATACAGAAAACCGTCACGTGTACCTCCCATTGAAGCGAGCGTGCGTATTGACATTCGTTTATCATGTATTTTCTAAGTCGTGGTTGTTACAGAAAGCTAGTGATAGGTGTTCTTATTTCAGATATCTCTTGATGAAAAGAATAAAAAGAAAAAAGTGACGTGATAGTGTCAGTCATTGATCCGCACTCTAGAAGTACATTTCTTGTAATATCCTTAAATGTTCGCGCATTTTAATGAAAGTATCAAGATGGATAAGGTTATTCAAGTGCAGTCAGGATGAGAAATAGGAATTGTACGAATGAAGTACTGAAACCTACATATGTGAAACTGATAAGTACACATATACTGGGAGATAAAGATATCGACGTGTTATAATATTGCAAAATAGATTTATGAATATATATATATATACATTCACACACACGCACACATGCATACATACACGCACACACGATATTAAAAGTTATCAACAATTTTTGCATTTTTCAAAATCTGTTTCTGTATTTAAACAGACTTTTTACTTAATTCTGTCAACTTCAACATTTAGCAGACGTATAAAGTGAAGAAAGTGACAGTGATTAGAGAGAAAGATATATATATATATATACACACACACACACACACACACACATATTCTAATTAATTAAGAACTCACCATCAATGTAAAAAAAACGAAAGTACGAAGGAAGAGATAATCCAGATTGTAATTTTGTATACTCGAAGCCGTATCGCTAGGTCTCGAAGCAGCAGGTTGATGAAAAGTGGGAGGGGGGTGGAAGTAAAATGGGTCGAGGGTCAAAATGGATCTCGTGTCAATGGCAGTGCGCAAGGCTCAACTCGATGTTCCGTACTCTTACGAGGAACTTCTTTCTATAAAGTGTTGAGAAAGTGGTGAGAAAGGTCGATCTAAAGATCGACGATTAGTTAGAGTTATGACGAAAATGAAATAATGACGAGGAGGGAACGATGTTGAAGAAGAAGGATCAAAACGAACAAAAAGTAACACTTCGGTCTTGAAACCTAAGAGACTTTTTTTTCGTAATCGAAATATCTCCGAGACATTTTAACTTTGTGAAAAAGAAAGAAAGAAAAAAGAAATGAGGCGTCGGTGGTATTCAAATAAGACGAAGAACATCCTCGTTAAAACAACATTTAAGAAAAAACTTTCCTGTTTGGAATGTGTTTGAGAAGAAAGAACACCATGTACCCCTGTATACATACTTTTATCAACATTCCAACATTGAATCATCAGTGATAACTTAGAAAACATCATCGTAAAGTTAAAGTCTCTTTTTTTTCTTTAGGCAAGCGCATTTAAGTGTACCGAAAAACGTCGATGAAGGATCGTTGTGGTCTCCTTTTGTACAGTAGTTGTAGGGGGTGAACTCAACGATATCGAGGACGGTCGATCAAAGTAATTACGACGTAGTGCAAGCGAAATTTTCAAGAGAAAGAGAGAGAAAAGAAACATTCGTGTGGTAGAAGATCAAGATATTTAACGGCCTCGTTCATGATTTACGGAACGTTAGCTGTGACGGAGGAGTCAACTGCAACCACGGGGGCTACTTGGCTTCGTAATATCACCATCCAAGGTGAGAGCGACGATGCATTGTGCAGTTACGATTAATGTTGGGATAATTGTGTTGCACGAACTGTGCCATTGATGTGACACGCAAAAGTGAAGTTAATCCTCGAAGTAAATCGTCTAATATTGTAGCTTTTCGGAGTTGTTATCCATAAAAAGAATTTACATCTTTTTAGTAAAGAATTAACTACTTAAAGTGATTTTATATTTTCTTTATGATTTGTCAGTTTAATCATATGGTATTTTCACAGTATTTGAATGACAGTATTTTTACTTAAAAATGTTATCATCTTTACAATTAAATAAATTATTCTTTCGCGCGCGTGTGTCTGTGTGTGTACATATACATACATATATATAATGATTTTGAATAGACGAATTGAAAAGTACAACAATGTAGAAACGTCGTAAATTTTTTGAAGTAAATTCAAAAAATTTCGCTTTCAGTATGTTATATTGTTATAGCTGTTTTTTCACGTCCGAAATTCTTTCGTTCTAAATCTTACACGTTCTATTTTGCAGTAGTTTGTATGCCATTCAAGTGCGCCAAGTGTCGGCGCGGCGTAGCAATTCGTGTATAGCATACGATATCGTATAGTAGCAGCATAATGCGGGCATCGTGTAAATGAAATACTCTTATTGATATCTTTACATATATTTTTTTACATTTCATCTATGAGGATAAAGGAATAAAAGAGATCAATTTTACAAGATATTTGATTATTTGTTCATTCAGTTTCATCGAATGAACTTTTCGAACGTATTTTAAAGTGTCTTCACATACATTATATTTTCTTAGATAAGTAATAGTATTTTTGCGTCTATATAAAATAACGCTTTCACTTGTTTTCCATTTATAAAAAAGATAAAAGACTATAAGCTTAATTAGCATAAAAGAGAGAGTTTTGACACTGAGTTTTCATTTATTACTATACGATAATTGTTATATAATATTCTTTCTTCTTATTTTTTTTTAATGATCACTTTTGCTTTCACTATTTCGAAAGAGAATCGTTAAATACACACTATGATAAAATATTATTAACACATTTAACATCGAACCTCGATCATTCAAAATTGGAGAATCGCCAAAAATGTTTGATTATGCGAACATATTTATGCCGCATTGCAGAATGTTTTGCTTATACGTATTATTTGTATCACTGTATTAAAACGTGTATATATGTAAATGTAATGCAATCAATAATTATGCTTAGAATTTTAATTAAATTTTATGTAAATTATTAGTTACTTTTTATAATATTACATAAATCGCATACAGATAATGCTTACTAAACGTAATATTTAATCTCTATGTTTTGATGACAAATGAAAAGTATGTTAATAATATACAAGATGTGCAATCGATTTGATTCCTGCAATATTATCTGAAGTTAAAAATACTTTCTGTATACAAATGATATCCGATAAGCTGGGCACGGTTCCAGCTTAGCCGATTTGAATATCGATTCCTTTTTACAATGTCTTCATAACAATACTCTAGATAGCGCGGGAAAACTTATTCTGCCATGTTGAATTTCCTTTCTTTTTTTAGCCAAAATGACTATTCGAAAAAGAATCGTTTTACTTTTCGAATAATATTATTGATTTTTCCAGATGCTCGACGTGTTAAAAATTTTCTTGAATTATTTCATACGATGAATCTCTTTTTAAAATATTATAAATATTCTAACCTTTCAGGAGAGATGAGCAGTAGCAGCGGAAGTTTTGGAGTTGGTGTTGGCGTCGGCGTCGCCGGTGGACCAACACTTGCTGCGGCACAACAGAGTCAAGGTGTCGCGGCTTTGTTGGTGATGCTTGCCGTATTGTGTTTCATTTTTGCTTACTGTTGTTGGGGTGCCCCGTTCTGTAGATCACTTTGTAGACGACATTGCTGTTGTCGTTTGGAGGATCCTGAGCCAGATTCACGTTTTGGTAATAGCGATCAGACGATGGTTGCTACACCAACGATCATTCTTTTACCACATGGTAGAATGCTCGTGGTTGATGGTACTATGTTTACACAGTTCCAAGCCGATCCTACTGGTACGACGATATAAACTTAATTTTGATTATCTTCTTATATAAGTGTATACATATATACAGTTACGGTTTTCCTCAATGTATATGTTATTTTATATTGGCACAGGTTTGGATTTGGTTGAATTGGGCGATAGTGTACTTCGTGCACAAAGAAATCCACGTAGTATTAATCGACATCAGTTGCAAAACAGTCAAGGTAGTATATTGGAAATGGATGCTGAAACTCCTAGCAAAGATAGTCTAGGATCTATAGCATGTTTTCCACCGCCTACTTATGAAAGCATTTATGGCAAAGAAGAGACTGATATGCCGCCCTCGTATTCCGACATTCTATTGCATAGGTATAATAGATTTAACTGATACTTATTCTTCAAAATTAAATGTCAAATAACATGCTCATTTCTTTTTAGATTTGCTAATCTTCCTCACGAATTAGATATGCACGATTTTTGTCGTAACGACAAAGAAGAAATCGAAATGCAAAGTTTAGAGGGTTGTCCTCATATAGTTGGTAATCCCATGAACGTATTGACCTATCCTTATGCAACAGTAACGAGTTTCTCTAGTCAAAGTTTCCCACGAAGGAACGTCTCGAGAAATCCATCGATCATCAGTAATCCCTTGGATAATTATTATATGGACAACGATTTAGGACTATATAGATTAAGCCAAGAAATGGGTCATCGTGTCTCAAGTAACACGAACTTGAGTACTTATAGAACTTCGCATGATGATATTACGTTCCAATTGTTTCACGAGAATGAAAATCACCAAAGAGAAAATTTAGTAGATAATGAGAATCATCGGTCGAATTCACAAAATGTTATTCAAAACAATGAACAAAGATACGCCCATAGGGTGGATGAAACACCAAACCCCTCTGAGAATACAGCAACGGAAAATAATATAATGAATACGAGGAATCGTGCACGAAGTATCTCGCGAATAAGTAACGACAGTAATACAAATAGAGAACGTGTTTCTAGAGACAACGATCAAGCTGGTGTTGCTTTTGTCAGACACGTTAATTCTCACGCAACGGAGACTTCCCTCGATGTTCCACATGAAATGTGCAACGTAAATAGGGTAAACGAAATATCTCAAACGCAATTATATCGTGGAGAACAATCGAATGCGAGAAATGTTCATTTTCAAAATACACAAACTAACGAAATCAACCAAAACAACGAAGCTAGTCCAAATATAAGGTACCTTCATAGAAGCAGGCGAAGCGAGAACGAAAGTAGAACGCAAAATGCTGATAGCGAGTCTGGATATTCTGATGACGACGCTGGTAATTTTGGTGCTCTTGCTGATATTCGCGAGAGTAGGGTCTGATGAAATATTGCCGATATTGGACGATATGTTTTTAGGAAATGCTAACATCGCGCCCTACTTTTACTTATTTTATATACTTTCAAAATTCCTTCATTTTCTGATACACTTAACTTTAATGATAACGCACACGCAGTGGTATAGAGTAGTAACTAATGAAATAATTAATAAATGCTGTTCTTCAAATTTATATGAAAGATTTTTACGATTATCAAAGCAAAGAATATATTTACGCATTTCTTATTAAAAAGAACATATTGTTTTTCTTTATATATAATATATTGGTATTCGAAATGTTTAGAGAAGATCAATGTTTATTATGGTATATATATTTATTGCGAATGAGATCATTCTGTTGATATGAAATATCAAATTTCAAGTTACAACCCTTTCTACTCAGTGTGCGATTATATAAGTGATATACATATATGTATATACATGTATTATGTTGCATTGCATTAAGCAATAATAGTACACTTCCTTTAAGAAGATTGGTGAATATTATTATATATCACTATTAAATGTCATACCAATAATTGATAAATTTTTACCTAGAATCTGTTAAATAATATTATATTCTCTCCAGAAATAAGATTACTTTAATAAAAAATTGCTTGAAATTCTGGCGCTAAACAGTCCAGGTACGCCTGACAATATCTTTTAATAGATAATAATTGAAGTGTATGGTGATATCAGTATCAATTAATTTAAAGACTCTGTAAACTTATGTGTACTAGTACAGTGCCTAATATTTTTTTTTATATAGTTTATTACAAAACGATTGGTTTTATTAAACTATTTTTAAGAAATTTATATTTTACAATGTATACATTTTGCACAAAAAATTATTTTAATTATTATTTTATAAATATTGGAAAAGAATTTTTATATATTATGTTAATAAATTTTTATGAAAGATTAATTTAATCATGCTTAAAATCAGATTTAATGGAACTAGAACAGGATGTAAAATAAATATAAATTGAAACTGTTATCAGGAAAAAAGTTGTTATAAAAATAAACATCTATAAAAACAATAAATTTTTGAATATTACACAAGAACCTTAATTATTCAATTATGTGTAATATAACAAACATTGAGTTGTTGTCAAGATAATGTTAGTTCGGTCCGTCCACAGAAGTCTGTGTATGCACTACATTCGGCTTAATATCTTCAGAATTTTGTATAAATCATAAATACCCTATAATAGAAAATATGTATATTTTCCATTCATATTATTATTTGTGTAAGTTTACTACTCTGTAATTATGAATTGTTTGTTTTATTTAAAAAAACAAAAAAATGACTATTGGATTAAAAAGAACAGGAATAAGATTGATACTTTAAGGATACTTGACCACAATATGATACATAAACTAATAAATAGTCATTAATACAAGATCATAAACACACCATAAATTGATTGATTTCACACAAAGTTAAATGTGTATTATAATTATAATTTATACAGAGGAATTATATACTATACACATTATCATTGTTACCATGTAGTTTATAAAGGATTATTGAACAGGCGTTATTAAATAAAATAAAAGATTTAATAAGAGATCTATAATCTTATGATCATTTGGTTTCCTAAAAATTTTTAATATTATAGACTTTTGTATAATTTACAAAATTATTTTTATATTCCTATTCATCACTATCTATATCTTCAGGGGCTGAAGAGTCTTCATCATTTAGTTGCTTTTTATCCCAATCTTTTAATTTTGCTCCCATAACGAAATCATCTCGCAATACAGACCAAATTTTATCCTCTTTCTATATAAAATATTATATTATGGAATTATACAAAAACAATTTTTTTTATTATCAAATTATATTATAGTCTTAACTTATAAATTTACTTATAAGTGAACTTATAACTAAATATATATCTTTAGTATTATAATATAGTAGCTCATAATAGACAGAGAAAGTAAACTTACATTTTCTTTATCATCTCTCTTTTCTTCTTCTTGGCATTCGATACTCTTATCTATAGAAATACTTTGTGATTCTCCCATAAGTACATCCAAAAATGCACGTTTATCAATATTTTTTAATACTTGTTCACGTTTTCTCTCTAAAGGTCCAGCATTCAATAATTTCTGATTTGTCTCTGTTTGTTGTTGCCTTACTGCATTAAATAATTGTACTACACCCCTAATATATAGTTCACAATTTGTTTAAGAAACTAGATAGATAATATTATACTAATAATAAATAATAAAAATTACTTTGTTGCAATTTTTTGTAGAAGTTTCTCACGTTCTCTATCAATAATAGATGGCTTCACTCTTATGCCCAAATTATCCTTCTGTCTTTGTTTTCTTTTTGTCGATAATAGATTCTCTTTACCTTCAGTACTTTCTAATTTTTCTTCCTCTTCCGTAACTGCATCAGTTTCCAAAGATAGATTCTCTTGTTTTCTCACTATGTCACTATACTTTTTAGCTTTAGACAATACAATTGCTTTTTTTCTTTTTGGTTTATTTGTTTTTAAAATTTTTTGGAGAGCATCTGCCCAGCCAGGATTAGATTCCATAGTTGTCATTATTAAAGTTGATATAAATAATATTATATTTTTAAATCACGATTTAATTATTTCTTTAAATTATATACACTAATGATCACTATATTAATTGATCTGATGATCACTACAATGAATGGTTTATCTCATACAAAATAAACATTACAAAGTTCTCTAATATATAGGTTAGAAATTCCAATCTGATATACTTGGATAAATTAATGTGGTAAAATAAATATATACGGTGATAATAATATCAAAATAATACTAATGAATTATTAAACTAATTACCCAAGTACTCTAATGTATATTTTTCTTTAGTTTTCTTTTAGCACATGGTATCGACGTTAAACACTGGAGAAATCACTTCTTCATTAACGACAGAGGGAACTAGTATCGAGTATCATTGTTTAAAACAAAATGTGTTGGCGCGAAATTTAAATACTGAAAAGTTTTAGTGGAAATTCAATTTGTTTTACAAAAAAAGGTGAAGACATGTTAAAGCTTGATAATTAAACTATTAATATAAATATTAGTATTTTTATATATATATATCACTAAAATTTGAAGAATTAGGAAAACATTATCAATCGAAATAAAAACATTTTTATACTTAAATATATTATTTATAAATATTTTTTTAAAATCTAAAATAATTACAGAATTAGTGGTATTATTCTAGTAGTAGATGAGTATTTTTTACAACACTATATAATACTGGTTTTATATGATTATCATCAACACTAATTCTTTGTGGTTATACTTTTAAACTTCCTTTTTACCTTAATAATTATTTAATACCACATAAGATAGGTAATAAGTTAAATAATCTAAAGTTAATATTTTACACTAAATATATTATCACATTTGAAATTCAATCATTTTATAATTATTTTCTTTTTAATAATCTGTATAATTGTATATAATTAAAATGTTAACAAATTAACATTATAGGTTTATTATAACCTACATAAGTAAATATAATTTTTATTTGTCTATTCTTTTGTATTATAGAACTGGAAAGCTAATTATTGAAATTTTTCTATCAGATATCAAATTATTATTAAAATTATAAACTATTTATCAATATATACGTTACTTATAAACATTTATATCGCACATAAATTGTAAATAATGAGAATTAATATTACATAAGATTGATTTAAATACAAGTGACTGTTATGAAGGGATTATGAAAAAATGAGGGGCAACTAAAAGTTATGTAATGAATTTATAACAGTCTTCAAATATTAAGCCTATCACGAATACAGCAACAAAACAGTAGACTATATTTGTTATGCCCACAATTAAGAAAAGTATAAAATTTTTAATACGATTATACCAAGAGTGATGGTATAGGTTTTTTCCCAGGCCAAGCTTCCTTGGCATACTTTTTCTTTTTAGGCTCCATTGCACGTGGTTCTGTGGGACCTGAAATTTCTGGTACTTGTGGTACCTCAGGTTGTACAAGATTTGGAGTCATTTCTACTTCCGGTGCAGGATTTGGTAAAGCAATACCAAGTCTAGAAGTTAATGATGTTAAAGCTGTAGAAAAAGGATTTATTGATAATGAAGAAGGTGTAAATTGTTCTGGTGGAAGATCATGATAAAGTTGTGGTGTGGTTGACGTAGGTTGTAAATGTTTTAAAGGGTGATGATCTTCAGATAATGATATTAATCCACCTTCCATACGCATTCGCTATATTGTAAAATATAAAAACATTAGTACATTGTACCATATAAGTTAATTATAAGTTTACTAACTAGACTGTAATTACGAATACACAAACCTTGCTTGGAACTACAGTTGTTTGTACAAGATTACGAAATCTACCAACAGATGGATCTACGTCTTCAGGATTAATAACTTCTTCATCATCATTAAATGTTATACCTTTTTTTTTCCGTTTTCTAGTACTTTTATGCATTTCATCATCTGTGATACCAAGCATGGATATGCGTCGATTATGTGCTGTATTGAATTCTGTTAAATTCTAAAAATTAATGCATTATTGATTATTTTATATTTTATATTATTATAATTTATTTAACATATTTACTAGATATAAGATACATACATCAAGTTCTGTTTCTGTTTCAGGTAAACCTAATAAACCACCAGCATCAGCATCTTCTGAAAGTTTTTCTAATTCTTCAATAATAGGTCTTGTACCAGTTTGTGGTCGTTCCCTGATAATATAATATCGCGTAGATGCTCCAAAATGAAATGTACTATCAATAGGAAGTTGTGTTGGTTTATGTGCTTCTAAACGCATATTACCAATAAATGTTCCATGTGCTATAGATGGATAAATAATAAGAACTAATGGTAGTGCATGATTATAAAATCTATAAATACATTTTTAAATAATTTTCTAATTAATAACTTACTACTGCCCAAGTCTACTAAAAATGCTCTGTGAAGATGTTTGTGATACACAAGTGCAGCATGAACTCGAGAACAGGAAGCATGATCGATACAAAAATCATTTAATTGTTGATTACGACCAAACAAGTAACATCTTTTTTCGTCCACCATTAATTTCTATAATAAAAATTACATTCATGTAACTTTAAAAAATATTTATCAATGTGTTTTTCAAGGACTTGTAATATATTATCTTACCTGTATTAATTTATCATTTTTCAATACATCCAAATGTAAACCAACTGGAGGCTTACCAGCCCTGAAAACATAACCTAGTTATGAATAAATATTAGAAATCTATTATATCCATGTAAAAAGGATAAGTCAGTAATGCTTTTTAGATATATTAACTTTGAATACAATACATGTTTGGATAAATTATTACTAACATTATAAAATTTAATACATACCAGTTTGGAACTTCATAATGATTTGCCATAACTACTTGTCAACACTGAATAGCACTCGAAAGAAGTACAATATTTCAACAAATTTAGAAATAGATGTTTAATAATTTCAATAATATAAATATTTGTTTTGTTGAAATTTGTTGAGTAAAATCCACTGTATCGTTACCGATCAACATGTTTAGTAAACGTAGGCCGAGTAGACGCCATGTTTTCCATAATTAAAATATTGCGTTTTATTTGAAAGTTAAATTAAGATTATGCTGGTTTAGGTTTATTACTAATTAATTTCTATCATTAACTAATAAAGATATATATGATATATAACCAACAAGTTCTTGCTTTATTTTTAAATTATAATAAACTTTTCAAAAGGAGGCAATAATGAATAATATAATGTTAAAAAAAAGAAAAAGCAATGTATTATAATGTGTTGGTAACACTGTTGGCATTGGCCTATAGCGAACTGTACGATTGATTCGACTAGTTTTTTTCGATATAACGATCGAAACCGTTTTTAATAAAGCGATTAAAATACGAATTAAAATTATATTGTTAATATTTATTTTAAACACGATAATTATGCTGACTAGTTAATTTATTTTTAAGCAAAATGGCGAAGTTCGACGGACTTAGTTCGTTTACTCAATATACTCGTATTCTAATTGGAGATTGCGTCGATCATTTCATTTCGATTGTCGGCAAATAATATGACGTTGGATCGATTAATTCTATAATTTATCACGTAGAATTTCGAAAAATTTAAATAATAAAATGTACATATCATTTCTTTCTACAATTTGACGGAGAACTTCTCGGAAATAATAATTTTGTAGAAATATTGTATAGAAATAAAAAAAAAAAAAAAATAAAACAAAATAAAATAAAATAAATTGTTCTTCGCAATCCGATTTTGATCGACGAGAAATTATATGAAAAAATAAAATAAAATTACTATGAACTCGAACCTTTTTCCTTCTTGAAGAAAATTACCGAACAGTTTAAAGATATAGTGTAAGGATAAAGTTTAAGGGTAAGCGCTTGATGTAACATTTGTTGACTAGATAAGTAGGTTTACCTGCTATTTTTTATAATTATTTTACTATTTCCTGAAATTTGAATAAGCTTGAGTAGACTAATAAATTACTATACGTTTAAAAAAAATGTTATGTTTGTTCTTTCTTCGATTTTTTTTCAACCCGTCACCCTTTTTATCGAATTTTATATTGATTTCTATGAATTTAATATTTTTTAAGAAATTATTTCATCTGATCTATGTGTGTATCTGCTGAAATATAATTAGTAATGTGTAATGCAAGCAGTATAATATTTAAGTACAATTAGAAAGAAAACATTACGGAAACACACTGAAATATGCAGCCATTCGCCCGGTAGTACTTGCGTTACATAATTTATAATTAAATTTCGATTGATCGCAAGTAATACCGACCCAGATCTCACCGCGTGGAGGTTGCTGCATCTGGAGATCCACGGGCTAAACTAACATATTAATTAATCGCGTTTAATAAATCTTCTATCGACTTGATCATAGTCGATCGAAGGTTCATTAACCGAGATTTTGCCCTAACCTACCCGTGAGAAAAAGCCTGGATTTTTTATTGATTATTTTAAAAATATCTTTAAAAAGTTCTATACAACCATTCCGACAAAATTAATTGACATAATTTTTATATATAAGTTGTACATCCCGGAAATATACAAAATACATGTATTTTATAATCACTACTCTGTTACATTTATAATTAATATCTTATATTATTGATAAATCTAAAGTTGGACATTTAAAAGTTAAATAAATTTGATTGAAAATATGAAAAATATATTGTGTCAATTCATAGATAGATGCTTAATGAAGAAATAAATAAATATTATTTTTAAAATAGCATTCACGAATTAACTCAATATATATCCAAGCTTTTTAAATTATCTTAATTACTAAGTTTCAAATATTTACCATTTTTTCCTTATATTAGCCTTAAAGATAATTTAACTTTAGAACTAGATCCCTAATATTAATATATTAAAGCGTAAAAAATGAAGCATTAGAACTCCAACATGCATCATAATTATATTCTTATGAATAAACATGCAATAAAATTATGAAATTTTTAAAAACTTACTAATATACTTTACCAATTTGTAGAATAGTATATAATATAAAATTATTCTGAATTAGTTATATATAATCTTATTACTTAGTATAGTTTTACTCTAATTCTATATTACTTTTTATAATATCAATTTCGTCATTATCAAGTACCTGAAAAATTAAACACAGTACGTATAAAATAAATCAAAAAAACATACAGAATAAAACTGCAAAAGTATACAATTTCATTCTGTGTGCCTATCAATATTATTAATATAAAAAACAAACCACATATATAACCCATGCAACGATTGTAAACCTGAAACCTGATTAAATATTTTCTTAATAAACATCTTTAAAATTTTTGATACATCCTACAAATATCTGAAATTATAATTAATATTAAAATTATATTAAAAAAAAAAACATTATATATAATTAAATTTAATATTTTGTGTTTGCCTTTAGAAATGCATATATACATAAATATATATATTTTAAACAGCAGCCATTTCAGGCGCTCTAATACGCGAATATCGAAAAAGACTGACGTTAACAGATCCAGCGATGATCACCTGCAACAAAAAGAAAATACATTAATCATACAATCAATATATAAAAGCATAAAATATAACATGTCCACTCGACATGTCAATATATAGATGCACTTTTCAATTTAATTCTCTATCTATTTTTATCAATCTCTATATCATCTTGCAATAAGATAAAATTTAAACGCGTGACTCTACGTTACAACTTATAATGATTAAATAATTAAAAAAAAAATTCAAATATTATTACTACGAATAAAAATAAGATATATATGAATTATATTATCAATCAAATTAAATATCGTATAAAAATAATTACTGTAATGTCAACGATAGTTAGTTAATTTACAATCTAAATATTTTGGACTCTAATTAAAAACTTGTGCATCTATTGGACGATTCAGGCACGAAACTTACTTGCCAAGGAGATGGAATAATCAATTCATCTCCATTTATAACAATTACTACTGACGAGCAAAATGACAATGTGGTACAAAAATAGAAAAATATGATAAGACCACGAGCCATTATCAGAGGAATATATTACAATCCTTTGAAAAAATGACTCGTCGTCGATAGTTGCCCTCTTGAGCCACAATTCGTGGGGGCCTCTTCGGCATATAGCCTCTTCTTTCTTCATTAGCAACTACTGTAGAGCATTCCCTAACAATAAATGCGTTATAAAAAAAAATAAAAAATAAAACATATATTTCATGAACTATCCTAGCCTGTGAACGATCGATGGATCGAAAGAATCCAGCAATCGTACGCATTTACACAGACACATTTACTCGAATGCTCAAGCAGATATTTAATCTAATCGATGAACCTATTATCAACACTTTGCATTTGAAAAATTAAAGAAGTATCGAAAAAAAGTACAAAATCTATGATACATTTTATGGTCTTATCTTTTTATAGAACCATGTTTACTTTGTATCTTTACTATTTTTACTTTATTGTATCTATTTATAAAAAATTATGTATTCTTCATAAGAAAGAAACCACGAAAGAGAGTGCAAAGTGTTAACATATTTAATACTAAGTATCCAACACGTTCAAAAATCTTTGCTAATTCGAAAGAAAGAAATTTTTAAACAAATGCAAAGACTTTCAAACTGTTTGATACTGATAGATATATCTTACAATACAGAGTATCAGCAAAATATAAGAAGGAAAAAAAAAAAGATACAGACATGCTGAATAATTCTAAAATTTGCTGAAACTTTGCTCGATATCCGGATACAGACCATTCCATTCCGGAAATTACAACGCGTTGTATCCAGTCCTACCTACTTAAAATTAAACATACAATCACACAGAGAAAGATATACTACCTGCCTGCCTATAACCTATATTTAAAAAATAGCAAAATTCATTCATTCCAACACACACACTCCACGATTCTCTCACATACCACCAGGGTGCAAAAGCCTACACTAGAGAGTATGTCCCGGGACATCTCCGACACCCTAGCTCAAACGCGTATAATTTTTAACTAATAGGGAATACGTACCAATTGCTGTAATCGACTGTCAAGGCTAATGATTATTGCGTAAATGACTAAAGCAAACAATACTAGTATATACTAGTGCATATATGCATACTAGTGATATACGAATATTTCCATAAAATATATGGTAACTCTACAATATAAAACGATATGAATAATAATATATTAATATAGTATTTTAAATAATAATCTATTTGTATAATTATTTTATTCGTATTTATTTAAAAATTATCGCGAAACGATGTAAAATGCACCATCTAACACGAACATACAGATGCAAGGTACATCGTGCTCAATCACTAACGCTATGACAGTCGCCAATATGGGGGAATTTAAAACTAAACCCATACTAACTGTTTCTCACACATACAAGTAACACCTGGGTACATGCATAAATGAGAACGCAGAAAGCATGGGGAGGAGAAACGGGAATTAGTTTGTTAGAAGCTGAAAATCCTGATCTAAAAAATGATTACCTTATTCTAGGGCCTACGGACTATGACTCTACAAGTCTCTATTTTTTATTAGCAATGACTCTATTCGACTTGTTTTCTTTCAAAAACAATGACTCTATTGAGACTTTTCTTTTATGAACAAAATAGATTGGATATTTAATTAATTTTTTATATAACAATAATCAAAATACCTCGGACGATTCCTTTTAACAAGTGACTATTCTAATGAAAAAACATAACCATGATCCATCACTTGTTTTCCAAAATCTATCCGTCGCGTTTGTCTTCTTGTTCAGTTTTTACTACATGTATATCGATACATCGAAATAAATTGCGATTATACAGACTAAGTTACGAAGTAATACATGTGACGTAGATCACATCACGAGCAAATAAGAACAAAAAAGTGCTTTTTAATTGCACTATTAATTAATCGAACCGATGAGACAAGAAGACCCTATCCTGAGCTAATAAAAATAAGCATGCACAATAAATATAAACAATGAAAACAAATAAACGATTAAAAATGTACCACTCGCGAGTAAATCCGAAAGAGAAATTACTCGCGGTCATGCTCGTCAATAATTTACTTAAAAAATTACAACCAATAACTCGTGTCGATTCGGACCTTTCGTCCTCGACATGATTGAGTGATCGGAGGGATTTAAAAATTAACTTACTACTTAAGAAGTTCTGCGATGGCTCCAAAACACTGGACCGCGATTTAGGTCGAAATTGAGGGTGGACGATTTGTAGTTGGTTGAAAATGAGGTAGGTCGACATCGAAGTTGGTCGAGATCCTCTTCAATGATGCACTGATTCTAATTCGCGGTAGTTATTTATTAAAACGAACGATCACTGAATTTATTTCGCGAAACTCTACTAACTTTTATAAGTACAGTTTGTGCGACTGTGAAAAAAGTAAATAACTTTACGAACAAACACTGACTCTAAGGACTGCATTGCACGCAGTCCATGCAAAAACACTTATTGTTTAAATCGCGAAACGCGTACGAACAAACACTGCTTCTACTTCGCGATATTTTTATTTTAGCGACACAAACACTCGATTACCTCATTGCTACGCGCGCGATTACAATAAAGTTCTGAAACAGAAAAATAGAAACACAATAATTTATATCATATATAAAAATATATTTATAAAAATATTAAATATATTAATATGTTAAATATTAAATATATTAAATATAAAAATATTAAAAATAATTTATATCATATATAGAAATAAATAATAAGAAACTGTATAAATTATTCAAGAAATATGTGATTCAGAAATATATTTACTTTAAGTCCTCGTTGATACTCGGAGGAAAAACATCCTGTGAGAATTTCTGTGTTCACTCGTCGATGTACAAAGCAAGAATAATCCAGTAATTGGCATAGTCAATCAAAAGTTTGGCTTTGTTGACATCACACGTAATTCAGGATCTGTAGATTACAATTTTTAAGTATTAATATTTTATATTAAAATTATTTTGTTTCTCTCGCGTTACGATCTTTGTAATATTGAACATTGTTTAAATATTTGTTTTTTGTATTCCGCGTACATTACAAAATGTTTAAATAATTGTAAAATTATCCAAAGTATTAATTTCTTAGTTGTCGCATTCGGAAAAAGAGAGCTGCGATACTCACTCGTCGACGTACAGAAGGAAACTAACAAAATAATAGTCGAAGTAAATAAAAGTGTATGTTTGTATTACACAAGAACAATGATTGTGAGACGAACATTTCAAAGTATTAAAGTTATTAACTAAAATTATTTAGTTTCTCTGGCATTACGATTTTTGTAATATTAAACATTGTTTAAATATTAGTTTTTTGTATTCCACGTACATTACAAATTGTTTAAATAATTGTAAAATTATCGAAAGTATTAATTTCTTAGTTGTCGCATTCGGAAAAAGAGAGCTGTGATGTTCACTCGTCGACGTACAGAAGGAAACTAACAAAATAATAGTTAAAGTAAATAAAAGTCGTATATGTTTATATTACACAAGGCCAATGATTGCGAGACGAAAATTTCCAAATATTAAAGTTATAAACTAAAATTATTTTGTTTCTTTTGCGTTACGATTTTGGTAATGTTAAACAAATGTACTATTGTTTAAATATTAGTTTTTTGTATTCCGCATACGTTTAAATAACACTGTTTAAATAATTATAAAATTATCGAAAGTTTCGATGACGGATTAACCTAAAAAGTATACGAATTCCTATACCATCCTATGAAATAATAAAATTTCTATAATATTCAAGTAATCGTGATAAAGTTAGAATAAAAAAGTTTTATAATAAAATGCGTAATTAAAACGAAATCAATCAGTGCTTATAACATTGTTATAACAGGTCTGTACTCGTCGAAATGTTATATAGGAATAAAGGATCTCTTCTCTGGCCTTGAGAAAATTCGAACGCTCGACTGTTTTGTTTTTGTTTTGATATTGGTTGGAACATTACTTGGAAATACACAGCTAATGTGACTTTTACGCTTATGTCCTATCTCTTTCTATTATGCTTCGCTATACGTATTAAAATGAGATAAACTTACCTTAGTAACGAAGAGATGTATAAACTGGTATATCGACGCTCTGTTTGTAGCTCTTGGAATTCTTAGAAATCTAAAAAATGTAAGATGATATTACTATAGGACAAGATTAAAAGTAGTACGTAATATGTAGGGATATCCATAGATGTGTGTGTGTGTGTACGTGTGTACTTATATATTATCGTATATTCCGACATACATATATATATATACATATATGATTGTACACTATATGTAAGTAAAATATATATAATTGTATATCTATATGTATATATATGTGATTGATAGCTGTGTTGTGTGTGTGTGTGTGTGTGTATGATCATATATGAAAATCGAATGTAATATAAAATATCAATCGATCGCAACTATTAATGCAAAATTATTGATCAGAGCATCATTAAAATGCGAGACAAGTATCAATATTGTGAAAATAAAACGGGAAAATTGAAGAAAAAGTGCGACACAAAAGCTCCTCGGAGAATTTACGGGAAGCTGATTTTATTTTTGCGAATATTTTCTAAACGAGTTGATGTCCAGACTTATGAACGCGGCCTCATGAAAATCGCACGTTTGGCTATCGATTGATATATAGGAAGAGGGTGTACGTTAGAAAAAACTTATTAATTACCTGTAATTATGCGGAGCGACGAAACACTGTGTACACATGTCACTACGTCCAAGATGGCAATGACACCACCAGTAAGGAAGGAAAGTGATCCCGTGATTCGATGACGTAATCACAGGTACAGCACGAGTCAAATCAAATATTATTTTTTTCAATTAAAAATAATAAAAAAGGTAATATAATTACGTAGATAAAATGATATGGATGACAAATGTAATTAATTCGAATTTTAAACATAGACAATAATTTTCTAATGAAATAATTATATTTTCTATCGATATAGGAACATTAAATAGATACGCACTTGTATCACAAGTACCTATATTATCCCTATGTTTTATACATTACGCGCGAAATAATGAGCAATTGCTAAATCAAAATAATTCGATGATTTATGTATTTACGCGTATATATGTCAAATATATATGAGTGATATGTATCTTGCAGGTATATGAAAAAAATAATATCTCTTCGAATTTTTATTTACACATATCGAATAATTACGTTATTTACGATTGAAGTAACGTATCATGTATCGATAATAATTGTATATAATCGAGAAAGTTCGACTATCGAAAAGAAAGGAACGAAAAAGAAATGATACATATATAAATAAGTATATAGAGAAATAATACATTGAAATGTATATAGGCGACAAGAATTAACCATGAAAATACGGATTATTTTTTAACAACACTAACCTATATAAATTCCAAGAATTGGAATAGTTTACTAACCTATATTATTTCTTAGGGAATACCTATATTCGAAGCGAAAGCAAATGACAAAAAAAAAGAAATAAAATCCTCAGATATTTGACACACAGCAGTACACAAGCAAACGAACGTCGAACTCGACGCAACGCACCAACACATTCGTAATAACCGTACCACTATATATGCACATATATACGTATATTATACATGTATAAATTCTATGAGAAGTCAGATTTCGGTTGCATTGTATAGATTCACAGATTATGTTTTTTCATTTTTCACAATTGCTCAGAAAACAAAGAAAGAAGCTCACTTACCGACAGTAGCTGTTGATCCTTCAAACGACGAACATCTCTCAGTTCTGGAAGATGAAGAACGATGGACTATCACTGATTCTATGTTCTATCTCGTGAAATTCTTGAAAATCTGAAAAATATGAGATCTCATATTAATACAGACTAAAATTAAAAGTGTATATGTGTGAAAAAAGAAGAAGATAGAAGAGTGTATGTGTACATATAATGTGTAAAAAATCCATACGTGTGTGTTTGTATGAATATATTTGAAAATCGAATATAAAACAAAATATCGATCAATTGTAATTATAAACGAAAAATTATTGATCAGAGCATTGTTAAAAAGTGAGAGAAGTATCGATATTGTGAAAATCAAGTTAGACAATTGAAAAAGAAATATGATGCAATAATTCGCCGGGGGATTAACGAAAGGCCGAGTTTATTTTCGCGAATATCTTTTAAACGTCATGATATCCCAATTTGCGAATACGGCCTCTCGAACATCGATTGGTGTACAGTAATCAAGTGTACGTTAAAAAAAATCTATTAATTATCTGTAATTAACGAAAGTGACGGGGAGACGAATTTAGTTGGTACGGACTGAAGCAACGACGTCATCTACACCGTGAAATTAATTAGGTTCGCGCGGCATCTGTGTCATTTTGAAAATATTATGCACTAATAAATATAATAATTTTTCTTAATATTTTATTGAAAAATAGCACCGAATACAATATTCAATCGGAAAAAAATCATTGAAAATTGTTATCAAACGTCTTGCTACTTTCTATCAAGTTATATAAAATTTTCGCCAAATACGTAAATTCCCGCGTAATGTACATACGTAGGTTTCTTCTTTCTTCTACTTCGAGTGTCAAAAAATAACTAATTCATAAATTGAATAATCAAAGAATTTTTCTTTTTTATGATCAGTATCTCTTATAAATGTTCGGATAGAATGATATTTAATTATATTTGCCTATGGATTGATTTATAAATATTGATTAATAAATAATTTCTATTGGAGAATATTTATTATGTACTCGTTGGTAGTCAACGATTTTAATGGCTTTAGAAGCAAAAGAAACTGTAACGAAGAAAAAACAAAAAAGATTTAGTCTAGATTTTCGAACATTACTGATTTATGTAAATTCTAAAAAGTATTAGCAGATCGACCAATAACATTTTTTGCAAAAATATCTGTATTTCATCGCAAAATATGCTACAAAAATATTCATTCTCGTTTGCTGTCACACAGATGTTGCACACATTCACACAAATCATGGAATCGAGTATAATAATGAAGAACATTGTAATTGTCAAACTGTGAATACTACTTAACTGTGTAAATTGATACGCTGCGTACATAATATTTTAGAAAAATTAGTACTTTCAATGCAAAGGTAAGCAGAAGCTAATACTTTTTCATTTACTTACACATATTTACTACATAGCTATGTAAGAATTTCGAATTAGTTTTCTTTTGTATTTCGACGAATGAACATCGAAGATATATCTTTTCAAAGGTGAAAGCTCAGAAATTCATATTTTCGATAATTTTACAATTATTTAAGTAGTTTGTAATGTACATGCTATACAAAAAACTAATATTTAAACAATAGTACATTCATTTAATATTACAAAAATCGTAACGCGAGAGAAACTCAAATTAATTTTAATAAAAAATTTCAGTACCTAAAAGTTCTAACCTCGAAATCATTGACTTCGTGTAATATAAACATATACGACTTTTATCAACGTCGACGAAAAGCCAATAAGTTTTCTTTTGTACTCGGACGAGTGAGCATCGCAACTCTCTCTTTCCGAACGCGAGAGATTAGAAATTAATCTTTTCCATAATTTTACAATTATTTAAACAGTTTTTTATGTACACGCAATACAAAAAGCTAATATTTCAATAATAATACATTCATTTAACAACACAAAGACGATAACGCGACAGAAAGAGAATAAATTTAGTTTATAATTTTAACTCTTTGAAATGTTCCCTTCGCGATCATTGGCCTTGTATAATACAAACATATACGACTTTTATTTACTTTGACTATTATTTCGTTAGTATCCTTTCGTACGCCGACGAGTACACATCACAGTTCATACAGGATGCGTTCTCCGCAAGTCGAAGCGTTAATGTAAGTATATTATTATATCGCTTATACTTTCAATATTCTATACGATTTTTTTTTTAGAATTAAATGGTATAGTGGGGATACTCTACCATTCATGAGACGATATAAGGGACCGATTGACAGTGAATGGTTCAATCTTGCCACGAATTTCAACGAGCACATATCGTAATACTCGCAGTACGTATCCTCCGCTAGTGATAAGTAATGTTAGTTCATAATTTTATCACTGATTCATTCAATATTTTATACGATTTCTGTCACAGAGTTAAATGCGGTAGTGGGGGTACTTTACCACTCGTGAGGCGATATAAGGGACGGACTGAAAGTGAATGTTTCAATCTTGCCACGAATTTCAACGAGTACACATCGTAGTACTCGCAGTACGTATCCTCCACTAGTGATAAACAATGTTAGTTCATAATTTTATCACTGATTCATTCAATATTTTATACGATTTCTGTCTCAGAGTTAAATGCGGTAGTGGGGATACTCTACATCGTGAGACGATATAAGGGACGAACTGACAGTCAATGGTTCAATCTTGCCACGAATTTCAACGAGTACACATCGTAGTACTCGCAGTACGTATCCTCCACTAGTGATAAACAATGTTAGTTCATAATTTTATCACTGATTCATTCAATATTTTATACGATTTCTGTCTCAGAGTTAAATGCGGTAGTGGGGATACTCTACATCGTGAGACGATATAAGGGACGAACTGACAGTCAATGGTTCAATCTTGTCATGAATTTAAACGAGTACACATCGTAGTACTCGCAGTACGTATCCTCCACTAGTGATAAACAATGTTAGTTCATAATTTTATCACTGATTCATTCAATATTTTATACGATTTCTGTCTCAGAGTTAAATGTGGTAGTGGGGATACATTACATCGTGAGACGATATAAGGGACGAACTGACAGTCAATGGTTCAATCTTGTCATGAATTTCAACGAGTACACATCGCACTACACGCAGTACGCATGCTCCGCAAGTAATAGTTAGTGTAACAACATAATTTTATCACTGATTCATTCAATATTTTATACGATTTCTGTCTCAGAGTTAAATGCGGTAGTGGGGATACTCTACCTCGTGAGACGATATAAAGGACGGACTGACAGTCAATGGTTCAATCTTGCCACGAATTTCAACGAGTACACATCGTAGTACTCGCAGTATGTATCCTCCACTAGTGATAAACAATGTTAGTTCATAATTTTATCACTGATTCATTCAATATTTTATACGATTTCTGTCTCAGAGTTAAATGCGGTAGTGGGGATACATTACATCGTGAGACGATATAAGGGACGAACTGACAGTCAATGGTTCAATCTTGTCATGAATTTCAACGAGTACACATCGCACTACACGCAGTACGCATGCTCCGCAAGTAATAGTTAGTGTAACAACATAATTTTATCACTGATTCATTCAATATTTTATACGATTTCTGTCTCAGAGTTAAATGCGGTAGTGGGGATACTCTACATCGTGAGACGATATAAGGGACGAACTGACAGTCAATGGTTCAATCTTGTCATGAATTTAAACGAGTACACATCGTAGTACTCGCAGTACGTATCCTCCACTAGTGATAAACAATGTTAGTTCATAATTTTATCACTGATTCATTCAATATTTTATACGATTTCTGTCTCAGAGTTAAATGTGGTAGTGGGGATATAAGGGACGAACTGACAGTCAATGGTTCAATCTTGTCATGAATTTAAACGAGTACACATCGTAGTACTCGCAGTATGTATCCTCCACTAGTGATAAACAATGTTAGTTCATAATTTTATCACTGATTCATTCAATATTTTATACGATTTCTGTCTCAGAGTTAAATGCGGTAGTGGGGATACTCTACATCGTGAGGTGATATAAGGGACGGACTGACAATGAATGTTTCAATCTTCCCACGAAATTCAACGAGCACACATCGTAGTATTCATAATAATAAAATAACAATCTATGCTATTTCTTTGATTTTAAATTTTGACTTTGCACTCTTGGAGGATGCTGACCGTCTATTTCCATGAAAGGACTTAGAAACTTCCACAGGATGCAACTGGAGCGAGTATTGACGAAGATTATACGCAAGTACAATGTTGTATCTCTCATATTTTCGAAACTCTATACTATTTCTTTTGTTGTAGACTTCGACTGTGTGCCTTCGGAGGACGTTGACAATCTATCTCCGCGAGAGGACTTAGAAATATTCACGGATGCCATTCGTGTAAATATTAACGATCAGTTAATTCAAATATATAACAGTTTATTTGATTTTAGACTTAAATGCGAAGTGGGGATACGCTCCCACCCGTGACGACAACAAAGTCGGTTCCTTGACCGTCCCTTATAATTACTCGTTCAGTTGTGCTTTGAACTTCGACGAGTGGACTTAGAAATTTTTACACTTGCGAGGGACTTTGACAATCTTTCTCCACGAGTGGACTTAGAAATTTTCACAGATGCCATTCGTGTAAGTATTAACGAACAGTTAATTCAAATATATAATAGCTTATTTGATTTTAGACTTAAATACGAAGTGGGGATACACGGCTGCGAGAGAGAACAACAAAGACGGGCCGTCGACCGACTTTTACAGTTACTAATTCAGTTGTGTTTTGGACTTGGACGAGGGAACTTAGAAATTTTCGCGGATACCATTCGCGCAAGTATTAACGAATAGTTAATTCAAATATATAACAACTTATTTGATTTTAGACTTAAATGCGAAGTGGGGATACACGGCTTCGAGGGACGACAACAAAGTCGGGTCTTAGGCCGACCTTTATAATTGCTGGTTCAGTTGTGCGTTGGAACTCGACCAGTGAACTTAGAAATTTTCACGGATGCCATTCGTGTAATTATTAACGAACAGTTAATTCAAATATATAACAGTTTATTTTATTTTAGACTTAAATGCGATGTGGGGGTAATCTCCCACCCGTGACGACACTAAAGTCGGTCATTTGACCGACCCTTATAGCTATTCGTTCAGTTGTGCGTTGAACTTCGACCAGTGAACTTGGAAATTTTCGAACCTCTGCGGGACTTTGAAAATCTATCTCCACGAGTGGACTTAAAAATTTTTACACTTTCGAGAGACTTCGAAAATCTATCTCCACGAGTGGACTTAGAAATTTTTACACTTTCGAGGGACATTGAAAATCTATCTTCACGAGTGGACTTAGAAATTTTCGCACCTTTGGTGGACTTTGAAAATCTATCTCCACGAGTGGACTTAGAAATTTTTACACTTTCGAGGGACTTTGAAAATCTATCTCCACGAGTGGACTTAGAAATTTTTACACTTTCGAGGGACTTTGACAATCTTTCTCCACGAGTGGACTTAGAAATTTTCGCGGATGCCATTCGCGCAAGTATTAACGAATAGTTAATTCAAATATATAACAGCTTATTTGATTTTAGACTTAAATGCGAAGTGGGGATACACGGCTTCGAGGGACGACAACAAAGTCGGGTCTTAGGCCGACCTTTATAATTGCTGGTTCAGTTGTGCGTTGGAACTCGACCAGTGAACTTAGAAATTTTCACGGATGCCATTCGTGTAAGTATTAACGAACAATTAATTCAAATATATAACAGTTTATTTTATTTTAGACTTAAATGCGATGTGGGGGTAATCTCCCACCCGTGACGACACTAAAGTCGGTCATTTGACCGACCCTTATAGCTATTCGTTCAGTTGTGCGTTGAACTTCGACGAGTGAACTTGGAAATTTTCGAACCTCTGCGGGACTTTGAAAATCTATCTCCACGAGTGGACTTAGAAATTTTTACACTTTCGAGGGACTTTGAAAATCTATCTCCACGAGTGGACTTAGAAATTTTTACACTTTCGAGGGACTTTGAAAATCTATCTCCACGAGTGGACTTAGAAATTTTTACACTTTCGAGGGACATTGAAAATCTATCTCCACGAGTGGACTTAGAAATTTTCGAACCTCTGCGGGACTTTGAAAATCTATCTCCACGAGTGGACTTAGAAATTTTTACACTTTCGAGAGACTTCGAAAATCTATCTCCACGAGTGGACTTAGAAATTTTTACACTTTCGAGGGACATTGAAAATCTATCTTCACGAGTGGACTTAGAAATTTTCGCACCTTTGGTGGACTTTGAAAATCTATCTCCACGAGTGGACTTAGAAATTTTTACACTTTCGAGGGACATTGAAAATCTATCTTCACGAGTGGACTTAGAAATTTTCGCACCTTTGGTGGACTTTGAAAATCTATCTCCACGAGTGGACTTAGAAATTTTTACACTTTCGAGGGACATTGAAAATCTATCTCCACGAGTGGACTTAGAAATTTTCGCACCTTTGGTGGACTTTGAAAATCTATCTCCACGAGTGGACTTAGAAATTTTTACACTTTCGAGGGACATTGAAAATCTATCTCCACGAGTGGACTTAGAAATTTTCGAACCTTTGGTGGACTTTGAAAATCTATCTCCACGAGTGGACTTAGAAATTTTTACACTTTCGAGGGATTTTGAAAATCTATCTCCACGAGTGGACTTAGAAATTTTCGCACGTTTGCGGGACTTTGAAAATCTACCTCTACGAGTGGACTTAGAAATTTTCACAGAATGCTATTCGTGCAAGTACCAACGAAAACTTTAAGTAAGTATATTTCTCTATCACATATTTATTGAATTATTTTTACAGTCTTATTATAATAATGATACTAATTATTTCGTTTATATTTCTGTTTCAGAACCTCGTTTTAAACCCGCGCATAGCAATGAAGTAATCGAGTATTTGCATCACTAAAATAAATTTATCGCGAAGTAGAAGCAGTGTTTGTTCGTTCGCGGTTCGCGATTTAAAACATAAGTGTTTTTGCATGGACTGCGTGCAATGCAGTCCTTAGAGTCAGTGTTTGTTCGTAAAGTTATTTGCTTTTTTAACAGTCGCACAGACTGTACTTATAAAAGTTAGTAGAGTTTCGCGAAATAAATTCAGTGATCGTTCGTTTTAATAAATAACTACCGCGAATTAGAGTCAGTGCATCACGGAAGAGGATCTCGACCAACTTCGATGTCGACCTACCTCATGTTCAACCAACTACAAATCGTCCACCCTCAATTTCGACCTAAATCGCGGTCCAGTGTTTTGGAGCCATCGCAGAACTTCTTAAGTAGTAAGTTAATTTTTAAATCCCTCCGATCACTCAATCATGTCGAGGACGAAAGGTCCGAATCGGCACGGGTGATCGGTTGTAATTTATTAGTAGAAGAGCAATGAGTGACCACGGGTAAATTTCTTCGGAGATTTACTCGTGAATGGTTCGTTATTTTTTGATTTATTTATTAGATCAGGATAGAGTCTTCTTGTTTAAACGCGTTAATTATGATTAATTGAAAATTTAAATATTTAAATGCATTTTTAAATAATTTTCTCTCGCGGAAATAGTAAAGAATCGCGATATTCGCGAATTTTAATAATGAATAAGCAAGAAGACGTTCGCGATGGATAGTCTCTGAATTACAAGCGAGATTGTATAATTTATTTTCTAATAATTAGAATAATCGCTTGTAAGAAGGAGCGTCCAATGATTTTTCATTACATTTTTAAATAAAAATTAATCAATTTTATTAATAAAAGAAAAGTCTCGATAGAGTCATTACTTTTGAAAAAATAAAGTAGAGTAGAGTCATTGCTTTTGAAAGAATAAAGTAAAGTAGAGTCGTTGATAAAAGATAAAGAGACTTGTAGAATCGCAACGCGTAGAACATAGAATAAGTTAATCAATTTTTAGCTTAGGATTTTCAGCAATTAATATATTAATTCTCGTTTCTCTACCGATGCTTTCTCGATTTTTCGTTTCAGGATGGGTTTAGAATTGCGTTAGATTTGTTAATGTTTTTCGACGTTTTAGAATAAGAGATAGATCTAGAGTTTTGGCGATAGTTGACGATAGTTCAAATATTCTATAGTAGTTGTTAGGGCACGAAGCAAAGAAGAGGCTATGTGCCGAAGAGGCCCCCACAAATTGTGGCTCAAGAGGGCAACTTTTAGACTATTGAGTTATTTTCGAAGTTTCTGAAGTTTTCAGAGCTCTTCGAGCATGGCTCTTAGTCATATTTTAATTTTACCATGTTGTCACTCAAAATGCTCTTACATAGTAGTAATGTAGATTTAAGAAACTGAGACAACATACTATTTCATCTCCCATCCTACATAGCCACGCGTACGCGAATAGAATTTTTCATATATTATGAATTTTTATTATTAAAGTCGAATAATTTCGTATTTCTTCCAAATTTTAATTAAAATCATAATCTAGTCTTAGATTAAAGTCGAGTCATAAATTTTTCACTTTTTATTTTTCTTTAAAGTTCAATTAAACTCATAATTTTATTTTTATAAAATGAAGTTTTTATTTGTTTGAAATATAAATTATGTTACGCCGGTAATGCGTATTATAGAATAGAATCCCCATTAACTCGCGGGTCTCCAAATACAGCAACCTTCACGTGGTGGGACCTGGGTCGGTAGTACTTGCGATATACTGAAATCTATATCAAAATTATATATGTTATCTAAAATCTATAAAGAAATTATATATGTCTAACTATATTGCGCAAGTACTACCGGGCGAGTGGCTGCATATTTCAATGTTTTCCCAAAATCTATTGCCTGTCTAATTTTAATTAAACATGAAATTAATTGCATTTTAAATTCTTAGTTATATTTCCACAGATAAATAAATTGAATATATCAAAATTCTAAGTTAATTTTCTAAGAGAACGCACAGAAACTCTTCTGTCGCTCTTATATTCTCTTTCGTTCCTATTTATTCTTATTTACTTTTATTAATTACATACTTTCATTAATAATATTCATTATATCCTGTTATTCATTATTTTAATTACTTTTATTAATTTTTATTAATGATTAGTCTCGGGTGGGACCCTTGGGAGGGGCCCTCGGGTGTGGGCCTTAGGCGGGTTTCATTCTTTCTAGAGAAAAATCAAAATTCTTACTAAAGAAAAATCGAACTCAATTATGGTACTCTGATTTTCGCCGAGTTATACGATCTTCGAAATGCACAGCCATCGTTCAGAATTCTACTTTTCTCACGCGCACTAACGCAAATACTCCCGGTTTCTTTTATTCTTTTCCTCTTTTTCTTTTCTTTTCTTCTTTTCTTTTTGTCTTCTTCTCATCTTTTTTTAACCCATTTATGTTTCAGATTAGATCATCGAGGGGACGATCATCCAGGGAGCGATCATCGAGGGACCGATCATCGTTAAATTAAATTTTTACAGGGAAATTTTTAAATATGAACATCTTATTGCATTTAATTTTGTATATAATTTTTGTTCTTATATTTAATTTTCATTATCCTTTTAATTTTGCTCTTATATTTAATTTTCATTATGTTTCTAATTTTTACTGTTCATTTAACTTTTATTAATCTTTTATTTTTAATTTTTGTACTTATATTTGATTTTTATTTTTATTCTTTTTTTTCTATTGCTTCATGTTTCTCTGTTTCAGATTAGGTGATCCGGGGACCAATCATCGTGGGATTTTTACACGGAAGTTAATGGAACCTCTTTGCATATAATTTTTATTATATGCAAAGAGGGTATGTCTCCTTGCTTCCGTACGCGAATGATAGGGAAAACACTCACGCGCGTGACGGCCGGCACGCGCGTGGGTGTTCGCGGACGCGAGATTAAGTCCTACCGAGGACTACGTTTTGATTTTTGAAATCGAAATATAGACACGACCGGTCGTGTCTCGAGATGTCTGAAGCCGACGGTGTGGACGGTGGAGCAATCTGTAAGCGGGGTTTTATACATCTCCAGTTTGCTGCGAAGCCCGAAGCTCCCGAAGCGGAAAGGCATCTCGGATCGCGGATTTTAGAGTAGAGTCCCCGTTAGCCCGTGGGTCCCCATATGCAGCTACCTCCACGCGGTGGGACCTGGGTCGGTAGTACTTGCGATATAGTGAAATCTATATCTAAATTATATCTAAAATCTATAACTGAATTGTATATATAACTATATAACGCAAGTACTACCGGGCGAATGGCTGCATATATCAATGTTTTTCCAAGATCTCTTCTCTGTCTAATTTTAATGAGACGTTAAATTAATTATATTTTAATTTATTAGTTACATTTCCACAGATAAGTAAATTAAATATATCAAAATGCTAAGTTAAATTTCTAACAGAACGCGCAGAAAACTTTTCTGTCTCACTTATATTCGCTGTCATTTCTATTTGTTCTTATATACTCTTATTAATTATGTACTTTTGTGAACTATATAGATTATATACCTTTATAAATTATATACTTTTATTAATTATATACTTTTATTAATTATATACTTTTATAAATTATATACTTTTATTAATTATATACTTTTATAAATTATATACTTTTATAAATTATATACTTTTATTACTTATACACTATTATTTATTCTATTAACTACTTTTATTAACATTTATCAATGATTAATTTCGGGTGGGACCCTTGGGAGGGGCCCTCGGGTGTGGGCCTTAGGCGGGTTTCGTTCTTTCTAGAGAAAAATCAAAATTCTTACTAAAGAAAAATCGAACTCAATTATGGTACACTGATTTTCGCCAAGTGATCCGATCTTCGAAATGCACAGCCATCGTTCAGAATTCTACTTTTCTCACACGCATTAACGCAAATACTCCCGGTTTCTTTTATTCTTTTCCTCTTTTTCTTTTCTTTTCTTCTTTTCTTTTTGTCTTCTTCTCATCTTTTTTTTAACCCTTTTGTGTTTCAGATTAGATCATCGAAGCAGCGATCATCCAGGGAGCGATCATCGAGGGACCGATCATCGTTAAATTAAATTTTTACAAGAAAATTTTTAAATATGAACATCTTATTGCATTTAATTTTGTATATAATTTTTGTTCTTATATTTAATTTTCATTATCCTTTTAATTTTGCTCTTATATTTAATTTTCATTATGTTTCTAATTTTTACTGTTCATTTAACTTTTATTAATCTTTTATTTTTAATTTTTGCACTTATATTTGATTTTTATTTTTATTCTTTTTATTTCTATTGCTTCATGTTTCTCTGTTTCAGATTAGGTGAACCGGGGACCGATCATCGTGGGATTTTTACACGGAAGTTAATGGAACCTCTTTGCATATAATTTTTATTATATGCAGAGAGGGTATGTCTCCTTGCTTCCGTACGCGAATGATAGGGAAAACACTCACGCGCGTGACGGCCGGCACGCGCGTGGGTGTTCGCGGACGCGAGATTAAGTCCTACCGAGGACTACGTTTTGATTTTTGAAATCGAAATATAGACACGACCGGTCGTGTCTCGAGATGTCTGAAGCCGACGGTGTGGACGGTGGAGCAATCTGTAAGCGGGGTTTTATACATCTCCAGTTTGCTGCGAAGCCCGAAGCTCCCGAAGCGGAAAGGCATCTCGGATCGCGGATTTTAGAGTAGAGTCCCCGTTAGCCCGCGGGTCTCTACATGCAGCAACCTCCACGCGGTGGGACCTGGGTCGGTAGTACTTGCGATATAGTGAAATCTATATCTAAATTATTTTTTAAATCTATAATTAAATTATATATGTTATCTAAAATCTATAACGAAATTGTATATATAATCCTATAGCTCAAGTACTACCGGGCGAATGGCTGCATATTTCAATGTTCTTCCAAAGTCTATTGTCTGTCTAATTTCAATTAGACATGAAATTAATTGCATTTTAAATTGTTAGTTATATTTCCACAGATAAATAAATTGAATATATCAAAATTCTAAGTTAATTTTCTATGAGAACGCACAGAAAACTCTTCTGTCGCACTTATGTTCTCTTTCGTTCCTATTTATTCTTATTTACTTTTATTAATTACATACTTTTTATTAATTTTTATTAATGATAAGTCTCGGGTGGGACCCTGGGGAGGGGCCCTCGGGTGTGGGCCTTAGGCGGGTTTCGTTCTTTCTAGAGAAAAATCAAAATTCTTACTAAAGAAAAATCGAACTCAATTATGGTACTCTGATTTTCGCCAAGTGATACAATCTTCGAAATGCATAGCCATCGTTCAGAATTCTACTTTTCTCACGCGCACTAACGCAAATACTCACGGTTTCTTTTATTCTTTTCCTCTTCTTCTTTTCTTTTTGTCTTCTTGTCATCTTTTTTTTTTTAACCCTTTTGTGTTTCAGATTAGATAATCGAAGCAGCGATCATCCAGGGAGCGATCATCGAGGGACCGATCATCGTTAAATTAAATTTTTACAGGGAAATTTTTAAATATGAACATCTTATTGCATTTAATTTTGTATATAATTTTTGTTCTTATATTTAATTTTCATTATCCTTTTAATTTTGCTCTTATATTTAATTTTCATTATGTTTCTAATTTTTACTGTTCATTTAACTTTTATTAATCTTTTATTTTTAATTTTTGCACTTATATTTGATTTTTATTATCTCTTAATTTTTGTCCTTTTTTTTCTATTGCTTCATGTTTCTCTGTTTCAGATTAGGTGATCCAGGGACCGATCATCGTGGGATTTTTACACGGAAGTTAATGGAACCTCTTTGCATATAATTTTTATTATATGCAAAGAGGGTATGTCTCCTTGCTTCCGTACGCGAATGATAGGGAAAACACTCACGCGCGTGACGGCCGGCACGCGCGTGGGTGTTCGCGGACGCGAGATTAAGTCCTACCGAGGACTACGTTTTGATTTTTGAAATCGAAATATAGACACGACCGGTCGTGTCTCGAGATGTCTGAAGCCGACGGTGTGGACAGTGGAGCAATCTGTAAGCGGGGTTTTATACATCTCCAGTTTGCTGCGAAGCCCGAAGCTCCCGAAGCGGAAAGGCATCTCGGATCGCGGATTTTAGAGTAGAGTCCCCGTTAGCCCGCGGGTCTCTACATGCAGCAACCTCCACGCGGTGGGACCTGGGTCGGTAGTACTTGCGATATAGTGAAATCTATATCTAAATTATTTTTTAAATCTATAATTAAATTATATATGTTATCTAAAATCTATAACGAAATTGTATATATAATCCTATAGCTCAAGTACTACCGGGCGAATGGCTGCATATTTCAATGTTCTTCCAAAGTCTATTGTCTGTCTAATTTCAATTAGACATGAAATTAATTGCATTTTAAATTGTTAGTTATATTTCCACAGATAAATAAATTGAATATATCAAAATTCTAAGTTAATTTTCTATGAGAACGCACAGAAAACTCTTCTGTCGCACTTATGTTCTCTTTCGTTCCTATTTATTCTTATTTACTTTTATTAATTACATACTTTTTATTAATTTTTATTAATGATAAGTCTCGGGTGGGACCCTGGGGAGGGGCCCTCGGGTGTGGGCCTTAGGCGGGTTTCGTTCTTTCTAGAGAAAAATCAAAATTCTTACTAAAGAAAAATCGAACTCAATTATGGTACTCTGATTTTCGCCAAGTGATACAATCTTCGAAATGCATAACCATCGTTCAGAATTCTACTTTTCTCACGCGCACTAACGCAAATACTCACGGTTTCTTTTATTCTTTTCCTCTTCTTCTTTTCTTTTTGTCTTCTTGTCATCTTTTTTTTTTTAACCCTTTTGTGTTTCAGATTAGATAATCGAAGCAGCGATCATCCAGGGAGCGATCATCGAGGGACCGATCATCGTTAAATTAAATTTTTACAGGGAAATTTTTAAATATGAACATCTTATTGCATTTAATTTTGTATATAATTTTTGTTCTTATATTTAATTTTCATTATCCTTTTAATTTTGCTCTTATATTTAATTTTCATTATGTTTCTAATTTTTACTGTTCATTTAACTTTTATTAATCTTTTATTTTTAATTTTTGCACTTATATTTGATTTTTATTATCTCTTAATTTTTGTCCTTTTTTTTCTATTGCTTCATGTTTCTCTGTTTCAGATTAGGTGATCCAGGGACCGATCATCGTGGGATTTTTACACGGAAGTTAATGGAACCTCTTTGCATATAATTTTTATTATATGCAAAGAGGGTATGTCTCCTTGCTTCCGTACGCGAATGATAGGGAAAACACTCACGCGCGTGACGGCCGGCACGCGCGTGGGTGTTCGCGGACGCGAGATTAAGTCCTACCGAGGACTACGTTTTGATTTTTGAAATCGAAATATAGACACGACCGGTCGTGTCTCGAGATGTCTGAAGCCGACGGTGTGGACAGTGGAGCAATCTGTAAGCGGGGTTTTATACATCTCCAGTTTGCTGCGAAGCCCGAAGCTCCCGAAGCGGAAAGGCATCTCGGATCGCGGATTTTAGAGTAGAATCCGCGTTAGCCCGTGTATTTCCGCGTGCCGCAGGACCATCGGCCAAGGACCATGGAGGGATTTAGATTTTTATACGGGTGTTTAAAGAATCTTTCTACCTCAGGCGTAGAAGGAATTCTTTTCTCCCGTTCGGGCAAGATAGAAGGACACTCGCTTATGTCGGCTAACAAAGGCGTTGGTGTTCTCGGGCGCGATTAAGTCCTAAATTGGCTCTAACGCATTCGACATATTCGCGTGAGTGTTTCCGCAATGCTCGCGTAAGTATCGTGACTGCGGTAGATTCAATTTTGGGTTCCGGCGTTTGTCGCGAAAGCACAACCGGTCGTGTTCAAGTGGTGATCGAAGCTTCCGATGTTGGATAGTTGAGTTATGCGAAAGTCGGTTCTCAAATGCGGAGACGCATGGGGCTGCAATTTTAGCGTTTGGAGGCTTGAATTCGTCGGGAGTGGAGGTCGCCCCGTTGCTTTGCTTTCTTGATAGTTGTAGCAGTAGTAAAAAGTCGAGTCACCGTTAGTCCGTGGGTCTCCAGATGCAGCGACCTCCACGCGGTGGGACCTAGGTCGAAATTACTTGTGATATGTCGGAAACTCGTAGACTGCAAGTATTACCGAGCAAATGGCTGCGTTCTTCAAGATTTTTCCAAGATCTTCTCTATCAAATTCCAACTAAGTTTCGAAATACGTGCAATTTACGTTCATTCGTACATCTTCCATATATTCTGCAATAAATACGCTCTTTCATTTTTATTTATTCAAAAATATAATTTTATAATATTTAATTATTATTCTTTCTGTCGGGTGGGTCCCTTGGGATGGGCCCTTGGGCGTGGGCTTCTGTGCGGGTCTCCTTCTTTCAGTACCGAATAATCGAGCTGGATTTTCGTACTCTGGTTTTGCTCGGGTCTGTCTTTTCTTTTCTTTTCTTTTCCATGTCCATCTTTTCTTCCAAATTTCATCTGTTTCTCACGTGCATGTGTTCCATTGCACCTTACGGATATTCTTTTCTTTCTTTTCTTTTGAGATCTATCGGTTTCACGTGCGCGCATGTTCCGGCTTTCTTTTCTACTCTTTCTCTTCTCCTCTGCTTCCCAGATTTCGATACATCGGAGCAGGTCCTATGTATCGTCGAATGGTTCGTTTCATAATCCATTGTTAGACGCGTATACGGGTAAGATAGCAAGAACACTCGCGCGTGTGTCGGCGGGCACAAGCGTGGTGTTCTCGGGCGCGATTAAAAGTCCTACGGTAAAGGACTTCGTTTGATTGCTAAACCGAATAAATGACCGGTCGTGTGTCGGTTTACGTGCTGCCGAGTGGTATGGATTGCTATCCGTAAGCGTGGACTGACCCTCCTCCAGTTAGCCTCCTGAAGTCTCGGTGAGTGCGTGAAACGTCGCGAACGCGAATTTAGAGTAGATTCACCGTAATTCTAACACTCCCGGGAGTGTTCGGGCGCGATTAAAAGTCCTACCGGGGACTTCGTTTTATAGAACGCCGATAATTTGATCACGCCGGTCACGCGAATTTTAGAGTAGAGTCCCCGTTAGCTCGTGGGTCCCCAGATGCAGCTACCTCCACGCGGTGGGACCTGGGTCGGTAATACTTGCGATATATCGAAGTCTCTTTAAATCCAAATTGTAAAACGCAAGTACTACCGAGCGAATGGCTGCATATCTAAATAACGAGCAAAAATTAAGATTAAAATTGTACGATATTGTTGAAATAATTATAAAATATTTGGATTTAAATACATGCTATATTAGCATCTGTATATATATATGTATATGTGTATGTGTAAGGAGTATCCATAGACGTGTGTATGTTAGTGTGCGTGTGTACACGTATACGTAAATCGAATATAATACAAGATATCGATCGATTTCAATTATAAATAATATTATTGATCAGGACGTAGTTTAGTAGCGAGAGAAGTAATGTAAACAATATTTTCTTCCACAATTCGTCGCTCGTCTAATATCAACAACAAATAACATTGAATTGACCGTTGAATTGGGAGTTATTACGTTAGTTTCTTTTCGTACTCCGAGGATTAAACATCGCAATAATCTCTTTCCGTACGACTATATTTAATTAATCGTCTTATAGATCCCATAATTTTATAATTATTTAAATAATTTACAATATACTCGGAGTACGAGGAGAGAATATTTAAACAATAATATATTTCGTTTAATAATTCTTAAGCATAGTTGTTAACAGGCGTTATACATTAATATAACTTTCTTTCAGCCTTCCTCGCTCATCTAATTTCGACATGAAGAAACATTAGATTGACCGTGTGAATTACCACGTTAGTTTTCTTTTTTTTCGTACTTCAAGGACTACAGATCGAAGTACTCTCTTTCCGTACAACTACATTTAGTTATCTTATAAATCCGATAATTTAATAATTATTTAACTTATTTTACAATATTCTCGAAGCTCGGAGAGATAATATTTGAACAATAATATATTCCGTTTAACATCGCATTGCTTTTAAAAGGCGTTATACATTAATATAACTTTCTTTCAGCCATCATCACTCATCTAATTTCTACATGAAGGAACATTAGATTGACCATGCAAATTACCACGGTAGTTTTTTTTTGTATTCCAAGGACTAAAGATCGAAATACTCTCTTTCCGTACAATTACATTTAATCATCTTATAGATTCGATAATTTTATAATTATTTAAATAATATACACGAAGTACGATAATGTAATATGTAAATAATAGTATATGTTGTTTAACATCGCATAGCTCTTCAGACGCGTTATACATAATATAACTTTTTTCAGTTTTCGTTGCTCGTCTAATATCAACAAGAAATAACATTGAATTGACCGTGCGAGTTATCACGTTTGTTTCTTTTCGTACTCTGAAAGTTAAACATTGCAATAATTTCTTTCTGTTCGACTACATTTAATTAATTATCTTATAAATCGAATGATTTTATAATTATTTAAATAATTTACAATATACTCAGAATACGAGGAAATAATATTTAAACAATAGTATATTCCGTTTAATATCGCATAGCTTTTAAGAGGCGTTATATCTATTATAACTTTCTTTCAGCCTTCATCACTCATCTAATTTCGACAAGGAACGTTACATTGAACGTAAAAATTACGAAATACTCTCTTACCGTACGACTAATACGTTTTATTAATCATCTTATAGATCCGATAATTTTATAATTATTTAAACAAAGTACAATACGAAATGCGATAACATAATATTTAGATAGTATATTTCGTTAAACGCCATATAACTCTTAAAACGCGTTATATATATATATATATATATATATATATATATATATATATATATATATATATATATAATAAGTTTCTTTCAGTCTTTAGTCTAACGTAATTAGTTTAATGTAAACAAAAAGGAACATTAGATTGAACGAACAAGTTATTAGATTAGTTTCCTTTCGTATTACTATTACTAAATTCGATACAGCAACCTCCACGTGATTATAAAATCTTTTCAATTTAATTCTAATTAAACGTTAAAATACTTACTTTTTACATTATTAATTATCCTTCTATAGATAAACATAGATAAGTAGAATTAGAAAATAATTTTAGAGAAACGCACTGAACAATTCTAATTTCTTTATTATTCTTATTTTTTAATGATGATTGAAAAAACAAATTTCTATTTTCTATTATTAACTATTTAATATTACCTTTTATTTTTAAATAATAATAGTAATAATAGCATAAGAGAATAGAGTCATCGATAGCTTGATCTTTTACCTTTTACATTTTATATTTTATATGTTATTTATTCTATTGCTAGTAATATCGAATTATAACAGATTTAAATATGTTTTAGTTATTTGTTAAACTTTACTTAGAAACAAAAATATAAAATTTATATGATTAAGATAAGTCAAGAAACACTTTTCAATCTATCTTCAGAAAAGTATAATCTGATATATAATTCTTTTTTCACTTTTCAGATGTACTATTAGTTTATTATATAAAAAAGTTTTTGTCACATACTAAGCCAATTATTAGGTTATGCGTAAGATTAGTATAATCTATGCACCGGAGCAATAGATTCATAGTGGGAAATAGTGTTTCCTTATTGGGCTTATAGTTCATATTTTGTTCGTACTTGTCCTTGAAATCATATGTGCTCTAAGCAAAAAGTGGTAATCAATCTAATGTAGTCTGATAATGTTTTATATAAAATAGAAATAATAAGAACCTACTGTGAAAACAAATTTTATCTGTTAACGGTTAAGTCAATTAAATGGGTCAAATATTCACAAGTTTACGTATACGATCGTGTAGTTATGTAAAAGTCAATAAAAGTGTGTCTTGTCAAGTTTGAGCATATAAATATTTGAGAATATTTGAATATTAATTTGAGAAATTGAAAGAAAATAAAATAGGATTATCTTATCGTACAAGAACCATAAAAAACATAAGTAATACAATAGTAAAATATATTATGTTTATAGGTTATGTAGTTGTATTAGTTTTGTCACGTATTTCATTTAACTCATTTATATAAATATTTGATAAATTATAGTTGGAAATTAATATATTTAAAATATTGTATAACTATTTATGTAAAAACGTAATTATTCTAAAACATTTATTTCTTTTCTAGATACGTAAGAATGTTTTTTTCACGTTTTATTAGAAAGCTAGATCCAGCAACAAAAGAGAAAATAAGATTGAGATTAGCTATGCTTTATGCAGCAATAGCTTGGAATGGATTTGCTATTGGTATATATATGATATCTAATAGAAATCGTGAATCTCCTGGTGTACCAAAAGGTACTTTTTAATCTATTTAACTTCTGTTGCTTTATTAGATTTATTCAACGATTAAGTAAACTCTAAACATTATATTATGATATATATAGGTTTCACTAGAATACTTGGTTCTCAAACAGAGGAAAGTCAAGTCATTCGGATTAAAGGATTTAATGTTGTAGAAAGAACTGTATATGATAAAAAGCAACTTGATGAAATTCGTCAGAATATTATAAATCCTCCTAATACTGCTAATGATGATGATGATAATGACGATTCAGACTTTTAATTTTTAATTGATAAACAATTAAAAATTGTTATTTTATTGTAAAGCATGATAATAAGAGAATAGATGTATGTAATATTAAAATATAATTAAAATAATAAGTATTATTTGTTATTTACAAATTTAAAGAATATCAAGATATTCGTTGACATATTAATTTAACAAAGGAACCAATAACTCAGTCAATAACAATAGATATAAGTTGCCTGCAATCATATCGTGTAAAACTTAAGGAAGAGATCGTCGTAAAGCTATTGCACCTGATGAAGAATTTCCTGTTTCAGGATTCAAATCTTTCAATCTTTGTTCCATTTCACATAACAAAGCTGACCTATTGAAATTCATCATATTATTCATTTATATAAATTAACTTGCACAATATACTGTAAAATTATTTTTATATTGCAAACCTGTATTCTTCATATCTCATAACAACTTCTTCCAATTCTTGTTTGTAAAGTCTTGTTAGCATTGCATTGAAGCAATCAAGTTCTGGTAAACGGAAAAGCTCCCATCGTAATTTACGATCTAATGCGATGGAGGCTCTACTGTACACATACAACCAATGAGGAATTTCTTCATTAAGGTATGGATTTGCTGGTACTAAAACACTGTGAGAATGAAAGTGAGTATGTCTAGGAGGTGACACTACTCTTATAGCTTGTACTTCATGCGGATAACATGGATGTTCATATTGTGCTTGTCTCGTTATGTGACTGCAAATAATACGAGATTATTATTTATACGGATAGAATGAAACATGTAATATATAATATAGCAATGATCATTAATCACTCACTTAACATAATAGACACCATATTCTGGTGATTCTATTCTTTCCCACCCAGTAGGCAAACCTTCTTTTTCTAGAGGATGTGACCAATGAGTAGTTTTTGTATTATGATCTATGTAATACTTTCTACCTCTAAGTGTAAAATCTACCGACCAACCAGGTGGTAAAGGTAATTCTTCTTGTTGTTCGCTTCTAGAACTCGATCTTTCTGACTGACATCTACTATATCTTTAAAAATGTTCACATTGTTTTAATAAAATAATAATAAGAAAATTATTACATTAATATTTCAATTAATATTTTTAATGTAATTATTATTATTGAATATACCCAGCATTTTGACGATATACTGACTGATTATATTCTTCATAACCTGTGTCTACATCAAATGGTAAATAAGGCACTTGTGGAGTCTGAACACGATCCAAATGATATTCAGACCCAGCATATTGATTGACATAAGTATGAGATACAGCAGGTGATAATCCTGAATGATATAATGGTGTGGCAGTACGAGAAGACATACCTTCGTTTAATCCAGTATTAACAGAGAGACCTGCAAACCTAATAAAATAAAATGTTACAAATTAATATTATTTCTAAATTTCAAGTTTATGTAATAAAAATAATAACTTTTCATATATAAAGCGATAAACTTTAGCATATTAAAAATTACCTTTGAGCTAAGTCTGGGACAGAACTATTCGGAGTATACTTTCCTTCGTGGCTACCTAATCCAACAGCACTCATTGTAGTTTTCGTATTTCCAAATTTTTGTACTATACTTGGTTGTTGTGGAATAGACTATAAAAAATGTCTATCTGTATTGACTTCTATTCGTGATCATATATTTCCCATATTTTAAAAATCTAATATTTGTTAATGAATATAAATCAGTATAATTTACCATCGATGATGGTATTGTAGGATGATTTCGTCGTCTTACTCTTCTATTTGGTTCTGTTGTCCATACATTAATAACTAAAAAGAAACAAAATAATAGTTGTCTAATGAACTACAAAACTTATTTTATATTTACAAATTAAAATATTAACTACTTTTAATAAAACAATTTCGTTTTTTAAACTGTATTTGTTTTAATTATCTAAAACAAAAGTTTCTCTTACTTGGCATTTCAGGCGGTGTCTCTTTTTTAATATATTTGCCCACAACTCCTTCCTTGATTGTTCTCAAATCTTTATTTTTTCGCGATAACATTGTAATTGATTGTAAATCTGTTCGTATATTATAAAATATTTAGTAATCTGAAATATTTTTTTAATCTGCATTATATTAATATTACACCATTATTGCATTTTAACAATTATGTCAATACAAATTAGTGGTTACATTTTTACTATCAACTTTTTACTTATTATATATCATTAATGCGATATATATATATATATACAGTATTTTTTATTAAAAATCAATTTTCATTTCGATTTATAATCATAAAAATCGATATTTTATCTTCGAGTAATCAAGTAATCTAAACATGTTGTTCATGTAAATTAAACTCATTCTTATGAGTGTAACAAAAATATCATATTAATTATGGTCGATATAGTGGAAACGAAACTAAATGAAAAAGTCACTGACATAGAATGTAACAATATAAATTTAACATCAAAATTTGACAATAACAATGACAATGAATTCGTCAACGAATAAAATCAAGCCTTGCATAGAAGAGCTATTATTGGAATATCCATTTCTTACGCCGAGAAGTTGTGTTTCAATGCGATTGGTCAATTAAAGAATCCTTTTGATTCGTTGATAGTTACGTTCGTAAGAAAATTGAATCTATGAATTTAAATAGTTTGTAAAATACTTTTTTGTATCTTTTTTCTTGTTTATGAAATTTATATGATTGACATAAAATACTCTATAATAAAAACACAAAATTGTGTAAGTACATAAATTATATATAAAAAAAAATTATCTTTTCAAAAGAAAAAATAATAAATTCATTATTTTATGTTTATCTGAAATAACATAGTAGTGCTTTTTAATATCTTGATACGAATAAATAATGAAATACTTACCTTTTACTCGCCGAATTATCATTAAACATACAAAAAATTCTTTTTTATCCTGGAATCATAACCACGATATATAAATTAATGCGGCACACTCTTTCTGGTATTAATATTAATGAAAAAACTTTGTCAGTATTGTTAATATTAACTTCATCATAAATACATTCAATAGTATTAACAGTTCTATAATACTTTTTTCAAAAAATTATTAAACAGTGATAAATTTTTGTAGACTATTAATTTCTGTTTATGTCTTGAAACAGCAATTAAATTATAATAAATGTTTGATATTGTAAATATACTGTAGAAATATTGTACCTATATATTGCATGAAATTTAGAAAATTTATTGCTGGATTTTTTTTTTTTTTTTAATACAAAATTTATCCTACTGCTTTAACTTTGATCTTCTCATCATAAGCACCGTTTAAAATGTAAATGAAATATAGCAATCATAAATTAAAAAAAAAATAAATAAATAAATAAATAAATAACAAGACAAAAAAATAGCACGTAGAAAAATGTAGTTTCTTCTTTTTGTATCTTTATACTAGCAGGAAAATATTTATCTTGTATTTGATTAATAGAAAATAGGATTACACTGGATTTGGTTATAGGCAAATTCAATTAGTGCTGCTCAATTTTGATTGGAGTAAGAGAAAAGAATAACGTTAGATAACTATCAATAACAGTTGTTTAATGATAGGTTTTGTTTGTTAACTATCACAGTGCATCTCACGTTTGTATAGTTTCTTTTTACGTATCGTGCATTTCTAGCATAATTAAGCTGAGGTAAAACAACTGTTTGAGGCAGCTTCTTCCAAGTCTATGTTTCCCTGCAGCAGACATGTTATATATCCATACGTTGTTTTATTCTTATTATAACTTCAATGTTTTAGTAATGAATTCTACTGGTCCTACATGGTGGTAGAAATGCAATTGTCATGCTGTAAAAAAATATTGATATATTATGTGATTTCCATTTTTCTTAATGAATCGTAACAGTATTACAATCTACATTATTTTTCTTTTTTTTTTCCTTTTTATATATATATATGATCAAAGACAATATACCCCGCTTTTCTGACTTGACCGGTGATGTCTTTACTCACAATGAAAATTAAATGTCAAATATCTAAATGACAATAGAACTGTGTTCACAATGAGAAAAAGGAAAATCTGCAGGGCTAACAGGGATTAGGCCACGCATGAATGAACTACTGTGGTTTTGATATTACAGTGATATAAAAACAATTTGCATCAGAATGTAGTTCCTATTTTTTTTTTTTTTTTTTCCTTTAATTTATATTTGCATGTAAGCTGCATTGAAAAAAGTAACAGAGTAAAAATAAATTAGACATTCAATCAATAAAGTGCCTATTTACGCATTAAAGACTTTGTACGATACTACCTACGTTTCTCGGAGTTACATTACAGCATTTACAATAATCATGTACTTCACTTTCTTTCTAGCAACTAATTTCATTTCACGAAGCGAATGAGAAGTACAAAATAAAAAAGTATATTAAGAGACAGTACGATGAAAAATATTTGACGAACAATGTAAAACATGAAAGATAATAATAAATGTATATAGGTTTTTTTTTCCAACTAGTTCATGAAAATATGAGCAAGTATGATTACTCAATGTTTAATCATCTATTTATTAATTGCTATTATTTGTTTGTTATTATTTATTATCATTATTTTTAATATTATTTATTATTATTATTATTTTTATTATTATCGTTATTATCACTATTACTATTTGTATTATTTATTATCAATATTATCATTACCGTTATTATTAATTATCGTTATTATTATTTATTATTTATTAATTATTATTATTACTATTATTAATATTATATTATTATGCAATCGTAAGAAATTTTAAAAACGATCCCACGTTTTCACGGTGGCCACAGTGGGAGCACAGCTCCGAATAAATCTTATGCATCGTAATCTCTATTAATCATTATATTTATAAGCAATGAATATTTTGGTACAATTAAACTTTTTTTTATTATTATTATTATTATTTATTATTTATTATTTATTATTTATTATTATTATTATTATTATTGTATATACTTGCCCTTCATATCTTTTTATTATTTTTTCTTCTCTTTTATTTAGAAAAAAAAGAACCATACTTTTTTTTACGTATTTCTCTTTTTTTGGCGGATCGGCCCCCACCCCCAACCCCCTACTCCCGATTTTTCGTCGATATACATATATACACACACACACATATATATATATATATCGTTCTCGGATGTGCCGTTATTATGCATATACCGTCTCACTACGATCCTTTCGTTCGTGGAAAAAAGTTAGTTCCATTATTTAGTTGCTGCGCGTGCGTGCGTGCATGCAGTCTGCATAAACAACGTTAGTGTTTCTTCGGTAGCGCATGAAGTTCGTATGTATGTAGTACGTATATATGCTTAATACACGCATTTTATTAAAATTGCCGCTTTTGGTATATTCCTGTTGTATGTACGACTGCGTAATTTTTCTTGTATCATCAATATTACTATATTTTTATTAATATATTGTATTATGTATATATATATATATATTTACCTAATTTATTACGTTTTGTTATAGTTATCATCATTAATACGAATATATGATACATTTTCAAACAACGCCCCCCCCCGCTGGCTCCGTCGGAGGTGAGGATCATAGTAAAAGTCAGAGTCAGTCACAGGCGAACGAGACACTAGCCATTATTTATAGTCCGAAGTGCGATGTCACGTCGAAAAGAAAAGAAAAGAAAGGAGAGAGAGAGAGAGAGAAAAAGAGAGAGAGAGAGAAAGAGAGAAAAAGAGAGAGAAAAAGATAAAGAGAAAAAAACGAAAGAAAAATAATTGTGGGGGAGGGGATATAATGGGTAGGTTGGTAGGTGGGTGGTTGCTTTTTGGTAGGAGTTTAAACAAGGTTCGTAACGATACTGCTGCATTCATTCAAATTTACATCCCGATCGTCCCCTCCCACCGAGCACAGCTGAAATCTTAGCTTTAAGAAAGGGACACTAACATCATCCTCGTATTTTACGTGCTGACACTGAGAGTACATTATACAACTTAAATGATTGCTGATTTTCATCCGAAAAAAAGAAAAATAAACATTAATGTACACAGAATAAAATTATTAAAAATTATCATCATCAATCATGGCGTCAGAGAACAATACAATTGCGATTTTCTGCTTCTTCCTTCAATTCCTCCTACTTCTTCTTCTTCTTCTTCTTCTTCTTCTTCTTCTTCTTCTTCTCCTCTTCTTGTTTTTTTCTTTCTTTCTTTCTTTCTTTCTTTCTTTCTTTCTTTCTTTCTTTCATATATATATATTTTTTTTTACGAACTCCATTTTGCCTTCCGGGCGCGACTGTAACGAAAGGAATTGTATTTTACGTCAAGAATGCCATCGTGAGATATTTGTTTCTTTCTCTCTTCTTTTCTTTCTCTTTCCTTCCTTCTGTCTCTTTCTTTCTAACAACGATAATTTCTTGCATGTAGTGTATGGACAATCGACGTAAACTAAGGACTAATAATTGGGCAGCGTAATAGTGTATGTCCACCTATAATAAGAGAGAAAAAGAAAAAAAAAATACACATATGTAAATTTATGCAAAAGCATTTAATGTGTGTAAGTAATATATAATATAATATAATATAATATAATATAATATAATAATAATAATATAATATAATATAATATAATAATAATATAATATAATATAATATAATATATATATGTATATATATATATATTATACATTTTACCAAATACTTATAAATGATATATGACAATTCATACGTAGAAACGATTCTAAACATCAGCAGTAAAATAATCTTTTATCTTTACTCACGTGAATATTTCGAGTTCCAAAAATATAAAAAGGCTCAAAACAATTGAGTCATTTTTAAATTGAACATACGTACTAGCTCAGGGGCGGGTTCGCGTCGCAGGTGCAGTCGTGGCAGGAACAGAATTGTTGGATGTTTCTGTTAGTGCACTGCGTCGCTCTATTTCGAGTTCGTTTAATTTTTTCCATAATTCTTCTCTCTCCTTTTCCCTTTTCTTTTCTCTGTTAAATAAATGTATATATATATATATACACACACACATATATATATAGGATACACACACATATATAGAGGAAGAGAAAGCTATGTATATATTTGCAACTAAAAAATATAAAGACATTTTTTATTAAATATAGAATCCTTTTCTTTTATCAAAAGATGACTATAATCAGTCGAGAGAATTCTATATGAATGAAAAACTTTTACATTGAACGTAGAATATTTTAATATTTTCATGATATGCAACCAATTCTCTTTATAATGATATGTATTCATTAAATAACTCGTTCTATATTAATACGAATATCGTTTATAAATAAGAAACGAATAATTTGCACAATACAAAAAAAAATATTGGACTTTATACTCTGCGGCAAAATCCATCTTAGTAAAAAGGTTAATAATAAAAACAATCATCGATCTCATTGCTCACTTACTTTTGCCTTTCAGACTTATAGCTGGCAGTAAGTTCATCGAATTGCTTGCTGTTCATCTCCATAAACGTTTTGAGTACATTATAAACAAGTGCTACGATCGTCTGATTCCAATGCTCCTTGCTAATTTTATACAATGCGGGGAACATGATCGCCATTATTACATGATTGTTCTCCTCTATTAGCGACATTATATACTCGTTATTCCAGAAGTACAATGCTCTCTCTGCGACCTATGTATAAACAATTAATTATTTTATTTTTTAAGTTTGTTATTTCGAATGTGAAAAATTTAATTTGTTTAATTTGATACAAACACGCACGAATTCAAGCTACATATTACCTGGAAATGCGGCGAGGATACGCAACGTGCGATTTGCCTGAACAAAGGCTCTTGGATTTTAACAAATTGGCTAGGTTCTATGACATCAAGAATTTCCTCAATCTCACCAAGGAACATTACCTCCTTCTGGCTGCACGTCTTAGGCCAGAACTTAAGGAGGCCTCGTACAACTGGTTCCGTTAAGGTTGCGTCTTTCTCCAAGAATTGTACAACGCAATAAGCTAACTGTGCATGATAGAGCGATAAACACTTCACTTTGTGTAATGGTAGTAACACCTATATATAACAGATAAATCAGTTGTAGACATAAAAGAAATCTCATATATATATATATATATATATATATATATATATATATATATATAATTGATAAAAGAAATCATATCAAATATATTTTTAATTTATAAAATGTAACTTTTCTAATACGTAAAGAAAATTTTACCTTAATCAAAAACTGTTTGTGCTCTACTTTTAAAGGTAGAGCAAATCCGTTAATGATGCTACCAAGAATTTCGAGAAGTTCACCTACACCATTAAAGTGTTCCGTCTCATAAACGAACCTACGAAAGAAAGAATAACGTTAACGTGTCTTTAATATGAATAAACAAACCAGTTCTCCACCTATCAATATTCTAAATAGTATGGATAACGTGAATCAAAAAGTACCTCAGAAAAATGTTATTAATTTGTTTGCGTATGAACGCTCGAAGACCAAGGAACTTGCCGTAAATACGATGTAAAACGGTCTTGAGAAAGTCTCTTTCCCTAGGATCTTCCGAGTCGAATAATTCCAATAACTGTAACCATAAATTAGGATTTACATTATCGTGTGTTCTCAAACGTAATTTGATATAACAAACATAATTTAATATAAACGGAGTTTGTTCGATAGCTACAGTCATATCAAATGAAATAACTTTTACTTTGTTGGCTTTTAGCCGATTCAAAGGAAACGTTAAACACTAGATTTATCAACTAAATCAAAATGTCTGCTTTCAATCGTTTTAATAAAAACGTTTACTTTAAACTTTCGTCGCACATTCTCTCAAAGGATTATGATTTTTCTATTACATACATACAATCAATTTTATAAATCTCTTTTTTCTTCTTCTGTTTTCCTTTTTTTTTCGTTTTTCTTTTTTTTTCTAAAAAAAAAAAAAAAAACGTATAAAGTATATTTTAATATACTGGAGTAGTATCTTTTTTATAGCTTAATAAAATATGATTTACTTCAATAAAATGTATCTATTGAATATAGTAAATAAATAAATAAATAAAACGTTTCTTCTGAAATAAGAAAATGAAAAGTTATTTTAGATAGTAACAGTTATATCGAACTTATTCTTCTTCCATAAAATTAATCCTTACTTGTAAAACAAATTTTTGGTCAATAACTTTCTTGCCAATGGCAGGTTGGAAGTCTGAAGACTCGAGAAAACGAAGAAAGAATTCATAAACCAACTGAAGGTGGGGCCAGCTCGCCTCCAGTGTTGGATCATCTTCTTCTGGATCAAAGTCTGGATTTTCACTAGGTGGCAACGTACGGAAAAGATTCGCTGATATCTACAAAAAATATATGTTAGAAATTATTTATAATATGAATAATTAAAAAAGTGAATGTAATAATGATTATATTGACATACCATCTTAATGATTTCTGGGTAAACAGGTTCGGTAAGAACGCCTCGTCCAGCCGTGATGTATTCCACCAATTCGTTGAGGGTGCTGCGTTTAATTTCCTTCCCCTTGAGATCCGCCATAGGATCCATAAAATCGAACGCCACACAGCATTGTCGAAGTTTTCTAATAAACAAATCTTCTTGCTCTGACGGCGTAACATCTGTAAAATAGATTAATATATGTAGTTGATAAAATGTTTCATAAAAAATATTTAAAAAATATCTTATATCATTATTGTATGTGATAAAGGTATAAATATATCTATAATATCTTTTTAATATATGTATATATATATATAAAATAATAGTTATACTATATATAAATAAATAATAATATACTATAATATATAGAGATAACAATTTAATTAGTATTTATATTAATTATAATTATTATTTATCAGTATGTATTATTTATATTTCATTTTATTAATATATATATATCTATACATATAATCAAATTTATTAATATTTTATTAACGTTGTATTTATTTTAAGCAAAGTTTCTGATCGAGTTAGTTTGCTTTATGGACATAAAGCATCGAGGGTGACTATTCAATCATCCTCGGATTTCCTTTCGCAAGAACCCGTCATTGTTGTGTTTCAATGAAGAACAGTATACATATAGATACGTGAGAACACGTTCGTACGTTCTGACCATTCATTAGTACTACCATTACGTAGTTACCGGTATTAATCGTGCGATATACTATCTACGTGCCGCAAGAAGCAAATATGAAAATAATACCATGAATCTTTTCGTTATGCGATCATCAATCGGCTCTCTTAAAAGTACATATTTCAACTTACAAACAATACATATATAAATTCAATATTTGTCTATAAAACAAACTATTTCTATGTTTACCAATTACAAAAGAAAGAAACAATAATAATAAAACATTAAATAATCATATAATATTAAAGACATAATTAATGAAAAATCAAATAGAATGAATTGATCACACTGATCACTTGATAAAAATTTGTAGGAAAATATTCTATCGTCCTAGAAATTGTAGGAAGGTACCCTTCCCCGACCTTCTTCTACTTTCCTTTTTTTAGAATACAGAAAAATTGGAACGCAGCCACTAAGACCTTCCATCTAAAGATTATCAAATGGATCAACGTGACTGATAATGCGGACAATGACAGTCTCCATACCCTCATTTTCATCCAATCGCAAAAAGCAGCCTCAATTAATAAAATTGATATTATACGTTTCATATTTTTTGTTTTTTCTTTTTCACAACTATTTTAATATTTTAAATTTGAAAAAGAAGAAAGACATTCCGTTGAATATTGTTATTAATTTGATCACGTTGTATCAATACACGTGTATGTATTACAAAAGTTAATTTCTATCAATAGAATATCTTGAACGTGATATATTATCATATTACGTTATCACTTTTGTTCTTGAGGTATATACGTAGATAATTAATCGGTAAAGGAACGATTATACTATATTGGCATAGTAGTGATGTCAATGAAATTATTGATACTAGTCCAGAAATATGTAAGTATATAAATCTGAATTGAATGGTCAATTGTAATTTCGACAAAGAAAACATTTTTTTAAATTCGTGCCAAAACCTTACAATTGCTTTCTAAAAAATGATTCGAATTTTTTTCTTTTTCTTTCCTTTCTCGAATTTTCATTATTCTCCTATGCTCGAACTTTGTCAAACAATTAGAAAGATCATTCTTTTTCGATATTTCGACGACAAACAATTTTCTACATTGTCTCAGTCAAATTTCTTTTTAGGAGTTTTAGGCGTCGTGACGAAAGTGTGTTTTTCTTTCTTTCTTTCTTTTTCTTCTTCTTCTTCTTTTTTTTTTTTTTTTAAGTTAGCACGGTCGACTAACCGTAGCAGACGAGAAAGACTATACCAGCAGTCCAGACAAAGTCCAGATCTCAAAAGTTGTCTCGGACTAGGAAAGCGACTCAAGGATCATTATCTTTCCCATTAGAAGTAACATTTACACATGTGTGAGTCGACATTTACCCCCAGGGAACGAGTACAAAATAAAAGTGAAGACAGAAAAAGCAGATACGTGTTACAAAGAAAATCGAGTATTCGTGCTGTCTTTCTCTCTATCTTTCTTTTTATCTCTATCTGTCCATAGATAAACTTTTCCGCCATATTCTTTTTTTTTTTTTATTTACGATTTTATATAAATATTCTTTTTCTTGTATACTTTATTTTCTTCGTTCTTGCTATTATCCTCTTTCTCTAATATCAAACGTCATCGAAGATTATCATGTTCGCTAAAAACGCATGAATTATCAAATGATCATTTTATTTATTCATTTTGTAATGGCCGAATCGAATCAGTTTTCTTTGTGAATCGGGAAGCAATGCGTGGGTGTTATCGCGAACGTAACTTTGCACGAAAATATCGAACGAAATTGTAGGAGTCGAGAAGAATTAGACAAAATGAAAATAGAAAGAATACATAAAATAAGATATAAAAAAGAAAAATTAAATCACGGACAATGCGATACACATATATACACATGAAATAATGTATTATCCTCTTTTTTTTTTTTTTTTTTTAATTAATTAGATACTTGAGCACCACGTAAATTTCAACATTGATCGGTTTTTCTTTTTTTTCAATGACAAGCAAAGAACATTCTTTTCTTCTTTTAAGAAGCTATTGGATAATATAAAGAAAGATGTAAGATCATATTTGAGCGATAAAAAGCAACAATCAACAACAAATGACACACCTTTGTTAAAATTCTAGACATTTGAGGCCATACTAAGAAAAAGTAATCACATTAAATCTGTTTACCAGCAAATGCGTTCATGAGGTATCCATTGAAACTTATGCGTCGATGTAATCCTTTAGACGCAAAAGATCGATCGTTCGATCTTTTACGTCTAAACGTGAACGTTCAAAATAATAATTTCTTATATATACACGTCTATATACATACATATATATATATATATATATATACATATATATAATATAAAAAATACCAATAAATTTCTTTACAGACCGACAAGTCCGAGAAAAATGTTGAAACGGTGGCGCCCTCCCATCGATAAAAAGTTTGCTATTCGTAAAGGTTTCGAACGGCGGTTTTATTGAATTCCTCATACCCGGTCACAGGTACCATGCAAATTTTATGCTATATAAATATACGATTCGCAAAATGTTTCAACATATATTCTTTCACGCTTCTCTTTTTCTTTTTCCCCAAAGGAAAATATCAAGAATATTTCTTTCTTTCTGAAGAATTCTTTAAAGAAAAATATCGAAAGAAAAAGAATTTGAATTTGTTTAATAAGTAAAAAAGAATTAAGAAAAAAAAAAAAGAAAGAAAGAAAAGGAAAGAATCATGTTCTTTAAATTCATAATAATTATATCAATGGCAAAGAGCGAAAAAATTCGAGTCTCGTTTTAAATGTATTGAAAATGAAAAAGTCACGAATCTCTCGTGTTTCTTTTTTTTTTTTCCTTTATGAGAACAATGAACGATTTTGATACGCATTTAGTTTCTAAGCTTTTACCATTCCCTTTTCTCTTCTCTTCTCTTTGAACAACATTTATTTTTGAACATCTCTTTCCATCAACAATATTACCATCAACAATATTAACTTGCTTGCTTTCTCTTTTCCTACGTTCGTTCCTAATTTAATTACATGTTATCAATGGTTATCTAGATTCAAATAATGTAAAGGAAACCTTAATTTATTTTCGCACGGATAAAAGCTCTCTACGAATTTCAATAACCTATATATATATATACCACGTTGAAACGATCGAAGGATATGCTTTCCTTTGTAGATTATTCGACTTTCTCGGAAAATTTCATTTTCGTTTCGTAACACTACAAAAATATATCACTATTATGTATTAACAAAATGGAATTAAGAAACACGTTCGATTAATATTGATCTAATTGCGTTACTTCGTTTAAAAAAAAAAAAAAAGCTTGTTACATATTCATTCTGAAGTCAATGTAAATACACATTCATTAAAAAATTCATTGAGATCGATGATATTTAGGAACGAATGTATTTCGAGAAAATGTTATTTTCATTCCAAGTTCTTGCGTAAACGAGAAATGTAATTTGTAACAAGAGAAAAAGAGAAACAAAGAAAAAAGGAAAAAACGGGAGAAAAGAAAGAAAAAAAAAAGGAACAGTAGCCGTTGTCTTCGACGTAGGAGGTTACGGATAAAAGCGTTCGATATACATTGTATAGTAAGCATACACCATATATACGTGTTACGCATACACAGATACGCGTAGATACATATGTGAGATAGCGGTGTACGTAAAACAAGCGTTACGAAAGACCCTTTCATCCGAGATATAGTAACGTAAACGGTCATGGCCTTCTCTTTCTCTTTCTCTCTCTCTCTCTCTCTTTCTCTCTTTTTCTCTCTTCTCTCTATCTCTATCTTTATCTCTATCGATGAAATAATCATCAGCGTGAAAAAGTATATTTTTTTCCGTTATCACATCGATATATGATATCTTCAGATTACGAATATAATCGGGAATATTTTGAAAAAAAAAAAGAGAAAAAAAAGCGCAATAGTTAAGATGGCGTCGCGGCGGGAAACGACTAAAATTTAAAGTCTAATTAAGCGTTATGCGTTACGCCATAACGAGAGGAGTATTTAAAAAACAAAAAGAGAAAAAAGAAAAAAGGGGAGGAAAAAAGATAAAAAAAAAAAGAAAAGAACATCCTACGTCGCTAATGTGAAGAACGAAGGAAGAGACATGTGACGTAGTACCTCTTTAATAATTCCTCTTTGTAACGAACTCGTAATGCCCCGCGGTGATAAAACCGCCATACTGTTTCGTGCGATCGTCTTTTCTCGAACAGCTGGACGTGTAGGAACATACAGTATTCGTAAACTTAGGTTAAATTCAAAAGGAATTCATAACGGTCTTTCACGAAATTTCCGTCAGTCGATTCATTTCTAATTGTAATGATACATACATTCATATATATATATATATATATATATATATATATTTATCAATGCAAATAATATATATTTGTCAATACAAATATGCGTCAAAGAAGAACGAAAACAATATCGTAGTCTTCGTTTATATGATTGATCTTACATTGATTGATCTTACATTTAACTTCTCGATTGGTAAACAGAAAATAAAATGATCACGAACTGGTGTGAAAAGAAAATATGGAAGACCGGATCGAACTAGCTTTACTTTCGATTGTCGATGTCGTCTGACATTTTTAATGAATTCATTAAAAATTATGTGGAAATATTTCACGTATCCACGTGAGTCGTTCGATAACAATCATGCGCGCGCACGCGTGCGAAAAAGAAAGAGAAAGAGAAAGAGAGAGAGAGAGAGAGAGAGAGAAAGAAAACCATTTCGACCGTCGAATTAATGAATCTTAAATGTTATTTAACTTAAATAGAGACATATAATCAAAGTATTTTTATATTTCGATTTTCCGTCTCTGTCTCTCTTCTTTTTGTTTTGTTTAACGATTGCACTTTAGAGGGATGATCGGCGTTGCACAAAGTTAATGCGCCGAAGATGATGAAACTCTAAATATGTTTTGGATCAGTTACAAGCTCCCATTCCGGGCACGATGTCAACTTTCGTGGCGAATCTTGTCATCGAAGAAAGAAGTCAAGTGTGACGTAGAACTTCAGAGGAAAAATCACAGAGAAATGTCAAGATCATACGAACACTTCGTCAAACTGATTTACCTAACTAAGTGAAATTAACGATCGTCTTAGTCGATAATAAAGAAATGCATCGTTATCGACGGATAATCATTAATAAAATGAAAAAATAAAAAAATCGAACGACTATCGATCTGTAGTAGCAAGAGTTAACCTCAAAGAATGTCGTATCGTTCTCGTATTAATTGAAGCGTCAATACGTTATAACAATCTTGATAAATCTTAAAAAGCAAATTATCAAAGATAGATAAAATATTTTTCAAATTTCTTACTAATCTTATCTAGAAGGACTCGATTATTCAAGAAATTATCGACTATCGATAATACGTTCGATTAAATAATTAAACGATCCTTGATTATTATACGACTTGCTGATTACGAATGATTTATGATTTCTAATTGGTATATATACTTTCGGTATCAATACATTTCGACATTATAAATTATACAAAAATTATTTATTTCTGTAATGACCAAAAAAAAAGAAAAAGAAAAAGAAAAAAGAAAAAAGAACAACAGAAAAAAGTAAATATGTTTATTCTCGAAAAATGCATAGCTCTTTATATTTTCTTATCTAAAATAAAAAAAAAAATTTTAAGAATATAACGCGTGGAGAGAAAAAATATTTCTTTTAATATCTCGTACGACTTGGCTATCACTTTTATGATCACGGGGTCATACATTTTTATAGCTCTTTAAAAAAAAAAAAGAAAGAAAGAAAGAAAAAGAAAAAGATTTAATAAATAACAAAAAGAACTTTAGTAAAAAGAATATCTATCGGTTAAAGGTACGAGAAAAGGTCGGTAAACGAGAAATCGGCTTCTCATCGCACGAACAATTCCAAAAATAGAGTTTATGTGCTGCTGGCTCGACTCCGCTTGCCGCTTGTTTCCGAGTTACGTGGTGCACGATTATCTAGCGTGTTCGTATTTATAATTTCATTCATAACACACGACGTACTTTCACGTACTCGTATCGGTCGCGACACGACGGTACCCACTACCGCGCATCACAGTAAACGTACGTTCGTTCGTTCGTTCGTTCCTTGGTTCGTTCGTTCGTTCGTTCGTTCGCTTGCTTGCTTGCTTGGTTGCTCGCTTGCTCGTTCACGCGTACGTCCTTGCTACGTACATATTATAATATATATGTTTCTCGTAGAATCCGTTCGGGTCGAGCGTCATTATTTCCCCTGATTACGATGATGAGATAATACGACGAAACAGTTAACAGCAAACCTTAACGATACCGAATAATCTAGCCCGAACAATTCTTTCTCTCACTTTGAATTAATATTGCTTAACTATTTCCATTTATGTTTTTCTGTCTCTCCCATCTCCAATTTAGAACTACATTTTTTCTATTCTTAATTATTTTCTTATTTAGTTGTTTACTTTTATTGTTTATTTATTTATTTTTTTTAATCGATTCTTCGTTGATAGTTTGATAGTTAAGCGAGTACCACGTTACCGGAAAATCAAGAAATTATTCGCTATTGTATATACTCGGTTCAAAGAATAGAGAGTATCGTGGAAAGAATCGTTTGAGAAGGAGAAACAAACGTTCGTTCTCGAATAGAAAAATAGAATCGACGATAATTAACCTCGCCTTTCTTCGAGGAACGACAGGAAGAAGTACAACTACGTTAAAGTTAAAAGAGGAAAAAGAAGAAACAAGAAAAAGAAATACATTACTTTCATCTTCTTTGTTTTCCCTCCCCTTTTGTATTGTTTTCCTTTTCTTATTTTGATTTTATTCTTCTTTAATTTCGTCAATCGCTCGCAATGTTCATTGAAAGTTCATTCATTCGGACATATTATTTAATTACTATTATTCGAATTTGTCAATAACTTTCCGCGACATATAATTTCTCTTCGAACATTGTGCTAATTCTTTAATCTTTTATTTGTGTTTTTTCTTTTCCTTTGCTTTTTTTTTCATCCCTTAAACAAATGTACATCACATTCTATTTGGTAAAAGGGACGCGGGATTTTCTTCGTGCCAGTGACTCGTAAAATCGTTTGTACAACATTTAATATAATCCTGGTGGCTAACCTATCTCTTAACGATTTAAAAGGAAAAGAAAAGTTTCTTTTTTCCTCTCCTTCCCCCTCCCCCCCCTCTCTCTATTTTTTTCTCCCTCTCTTTGTAACACAGAACTGTCGACAGCTCGAAAGAAATTGGGGTTGGATGGACGAAGCTGTGGATAAGTAACTCTCTCGTAGTTTAAAGTCGACCATTTGTCATAGAAGAACTAAAAGAAAGAAAGAAAGAAAGACAGAAAATGAAAAAAAGACGAGGGGGTAAAAATGGAAGGAAAGGGAAGAAGGAAGAAAAGAAAAAAAACTCGAGGGTGGCACATAGGGATGACCCAAGGGAATGTGTGTATGTGTGCGTTGTATTTTCAGCACGGCTGACTAATGGACCAACCAAAAGAAACATTCTTTACATCTACTACAAGCGAGGAATTGACCCTTTGAACTTCTGATACAAATATATATGTACATACGTACGTATATACATACGTACATACATTCATAAAACACGATGTAATTTAATCTTCGTCTGACTCACTTCTTTATGATATATGACTATCGAGAGAGATTTCCTTTGAAGAATTCATAAAAATACAAATCTATCTATCATTGAGAAAACAACATATGATCCAATCTCGTTTTTTCTTTCTCTTTTTTTTTCTCTCCTTTACAATATTTTTCATTCAAAGTTATATCGACGACATAACTCGAGATGTATCATACCATATTATATTTAAAAGTGTCAAACGTCTTATTGTTTCGAGATAGGATACTTTTTTTTTTGTTTTTCTAATAGGTATAGAACGCGATAAAGAGAACGAAATGAATAAATTATCAATTATTACTATGTTTACGATGGAATTTTAGAAAGGAGAGGAAAAAAGAGTAAACGAAAGTAATTATACACAAATCGATAACAAAATTAAATTCTCTAGTGTTACGAACTTTTATACATAACTCTTAAAAGCGTGTGTGTGTGTGTGTTTGTATGTATACATATAATATATATATATACATATATACATGAAACACACGTACACACCATATAAATTCTATGGTCGATTTATAGGAGTTTAATTCATGGTGGAGAACAAAATGCACTGCGCGTAAATTTCTCGTGCGTAGGAACGTAGTAAAAAGGAGAGCAAGAAAAAAGAAAAAAGAAGAGAAAACAAGAAAAAAGAAAAAGATATTAGAGAGAAAAAGATAGATAGATAAAGGGTATAAGTGGTAGCAGCGAAGAGGGAGAAAGAATGAGTGAGTGAGTGAGTAAGTAAGTAAGAGTGAGTGAAAGAGAGAGAACGGATCGAAGCGGTGCAAGTAGAAAAGGAACGGATGTAGTCGGACGAGACCACGGATTTCGTGTACTACGTGTGGAGCAGAAAGAGAAAGAGAGAGAGAGAGAGAGAGAAAGGAAGGGTGGGGAGAGAGTGAGAGAGAAAATCTCTAACCCCCGACGAACCCCCAGAGAAGCGACGGCGGTGGGAGTATTGATCCGGAATGCCGGCGACTGCCCTTCCGGAACACGCTCTTCTCTACTCCTTTACTTTCTTGCTTTCTCTATCATCCCGGCTCTTTTCTAGCTTCTCTGTCCCTCTTCTGTCTCTCTTTCTCTCTTTTTCTATCCATCATACTATCTCATATTTCTCACCCTCTACTACATCCCAACACCATTTAATCGTGTTTGCTCGACCCTATAATGTCGTCGAACTTACTGGAAATCTATATACATATGTATATGTATATATGTGTGTGTGTGTGTGTATCTATATATATATATATTCATACTTATCATCATCCTTATCCAATCAAAATATTCGCTTGATATTGCAACGTCGAATCTGATTGGTCGAGAAATCGACTCTGGGTTCATCAGGTCGTTGATCGACCAATCGAGTTTTAGAAATAATATTGCTCGATCCAATTGAACTGGGGTTGCAACATAAAACGCAAACATTTTCACTTTCTTATTATTTATTTATTAAAGGTATGATATTAATGAAATCAATTATTGTTTAACCGTATTCTTTAGTATAAATATGTATATATATATATATATATAACGATTGATCTATATTAATGTTGCTAGATCAATTGCAATAAGCTTGTCACTTGTCGTATAATTAGATCGTTAAATATGAAATGTACGATTTTATAATACGAATCCGAATAGAAATTGGACATATTACATATGTAATACAAACTAACATACAGGGTGTCGTAACTGATCGGTCTGTACAAACTTTGAGAATGAGTTTTCAGGAATCTGTAAACAAGTAGAAAATGTTCTATAAACATGAAACCGAAAATTTTCTCTATCTGCTGCAGATATCACGTTGATCACTTCAGTTTTTTTTTCTTTTCTTGAATTTTTCTTGATTATTTTAATTTTCCTTTAATCTGCATTTCTTACAAAAAAGAGAGAGAGAGAGAGACAAAATTATAACTTCTACACGATGTGACGTGACAATTTTTTCAGTGATTTTGCACGATAAATTCGAATCGTCCATGTCGTAATCCCAGAAGCAATCATTTTTATCCCATAAGTTCATAAAACATTTTCTACCTGTTTAGATCCTTGAAAATTTATTCCCAGAGTTTGTAATCATAACTCTTTGAAAGATTAATCAGTTACACCTTATGTATCTTAAAAAAGAAGATATAAGAGAAACCAGAAATAAGTGAAAGAAAGTATGTTAGAAAAAATGCGGTGACATTTATGAGCACGAGTAGTAAAATGTGGTTCAATGGGAAAATACGAGGACGATTATCATGCGATCCTTTTTAAACTCGGAGAACTTGATGATTAACGTGAACCCCTTCCTCCTTTCGACCCTTTAATCCTCCTTCCTTCCTTCTATCCTTCCACCTGATCTTTCATATCGTAGTAACTACTCGGGGTTACAAATATTTCTCTCTTTTCGTAATATGCGCTTGCGCGTTAATTTACCAACCCTGCTGCTCTGCTCTTTAACACGTATAAGATAAGAAAAAGAAAGTAAAAGATAAAATGAAATAAAATTAAAAAAAAAAATAAAAAAAGAAAGGAAGGAAAGAAAGTAAAAAATAAAAATAAAAGATAAAAAAAATAAAAAAAATAAAGGAAAAATGTAGAAAATTTGCTGAGTCGCGTTCTAGACGAGTTTCGTTATGTAATTCTCATTAGCAAAGCACGAGACACACAACGTATGTAAGACGAAACCGTTTCTCCTGTCTGTCTGTCTATCTGTCTATCTCTGTCTCTCTCACCGATCATACATATACTATACAACATATATATATATATATATATATATATATATATATATATATATATACACACAACACACAAAGGAAGGTCGACGTTCCGACAGTTTTGCTCCGTGAAACGTCACCGTCTGTTAACATATGTTTATTGTATGTATCTATTCGTCTCTGTGTGTGTGTATGCTGTGCGTGCGTGCGCGTGCGTGTATATATATGTATATACGGTATGAAGCGCGCCTCTGGATCAATCGCAAGTTCACTCAACGTGTGTGTGTGTGTGTGTGTGTGTATATATGTGTTTGTGTGCGCACGCTCCTGCACCTTGCATCTGCATTTCGATCTACTCTTTAAAAGCATATTCTTCTTTCCAAGCATGAAAAAGATCCTTTCTTTTTTATATTCCTTCTTTCTCTCTCCCTCTCTCTCTCTCTCTCTCGCTTTCTTTCTCTCTCTTTGTTTAATCTAAAATATAACTTCATAATAAAAATAATAAATAATTTAATCTAAAATATAACTTCAAATTTGAAAAATTCCTTTTACGTACATTGCAATTTAATTCTAGATAACTTTATTTAACTTTGACCTTACATATTAATATATCAGTAGTTTTTTTATTCTTATTTTACTTTTTTCGTCTTTTTCAAACACAAAATTAATTATTAATTTATATTCAAATGTTAATGTTTAATAAGAATAAGTTAAATGTAATATAATACATATATATATATATATATATATATATATATATAATTTCTAAGTCCTATTTTAGTTCTCTCTCTCTCTCTCTCTCTCTCTCTCTCTCTCTCTCTCTCTCTCTCTCTCTCTCTCTCTCTCTCTCTCTCTCTCTTTCCCTGTTTGTAATTTTAAACATGACATCAAAAATTTGTCAAATTGACGTGTTCCATAAATATAGAGTTCTACAACGTCACTTTTTACGATATAAACACAAATGCATATGCAGACAAAAGTCGACAATACGTTTACAACAGTTTATAAAAAAAGAAATATTTAGTTGAAGAGCGGATAGGGAAGAGAAAAAAATAATAATAAAAACGTCGGATTAAGCGTATTTCTAAATCGCACAGAGCCGTTTTTGACGTTTGAAAATAAATCTATTGCATTTGCCGATCCAATGGATAATACGTTACCAAAAATTGTCACAACTCGCACGTTTCTAAAACTTTTCGATTATATCAAAGATATATTTTCTCTCGCTATAAGGAAACGCGATACGTGCAGCTACTTATAAATTCCTAAGTATTCTATGTCACGATATCTACAAAATGCAAATCTCTCTCTCTTTCTTCCTCTGCCTCTGTGAGCATATGCGCGCGAGCGAGAGTGCGTTCGTGTTTATGCGTATTTATTCGCTTCGTGTCGAAGATAAAAAAAAAAGAAGAAAAAAAAAAGAAAGAAAAACAGTTTATTTTTGTTGAAGAGCATTATCGATCGATTAAAACGAGACAAGTGTTCGGAAAGGACGCACGTGGTCTGAGAGTTGGCTGTGACGTTGTCGTTAATGAGTGCAAAGGAAAGAAAAGGAAACAAAATTGAAAAGAAGGAAGAGAGAGAGAGAGAGAGGAGAGAGAGAGAGAGAGAGAGAGAGAGAGAGAGAGAGAGAAGAAAACAAGGGTCGACGAAGTGCTTACGCACTTCCCCCTTTTCTCTCGTTTACTATCATTTAAAGAAATATGTTCACGCGAAACGCTTACCACCACCACCATTTCCACCATTTTCACCACCATAATCACTACCACCATTATGATGATGGGGATGAGAAATCAAACGAATAGCTGGAGGCTAATACTCGTATAAAACGCGACTCGATTAATTATAGAGTTAACGACGTCGCGATAAAGTCGCATTATCGTTGGAGTTTTAACTATGTCCGGTCGAAGGCTTACCCACGGAATAGGGGGTTTTGAGAATGAGTTGATAAAGTGGGTAGAATAATAGAGTGTCACCCAGTTGCTACTCTCGCAATTACACGTGGGAGGGAAATTTATTCGAATTTCTTTTTCTTTTTTCTTTCTTTCTTTCTTTCCTATTACTGATCGATCAATTTTGTTTTTCTTTGTTCGAACGTTCGTTAGATCGACGTTTATCTCCGTGAGATCTTCATCGATAAAAAGCTTTTCTTTCTACATATGTCTAATCAGCAATTTTTTTAATTAATATTAATACTCTAATTATATAATAATAATAATCTAATTAATATTTCCCAATAGTATAATAAAGCAATTGAAGATAGATAAACATTAATTCGATCATTAAACTACGAAAACAAAATAGGAAGAGCTCATCTTTCACATTTATTTCTCTCTCTCTCTCGTCCTCATCGAAATATCGAGATAGATAAAATAGACTTTTTAAAAAGAAAGATGGAATAAAAAAAACAAAAAAGAAAAAATAAGGAAGAATATTTTTAAACGAAGTCGAAGAGAATTGGCTTTGACTGCGAATGAGAAAAAAAAAGAGCAAAGAAGACGTTCGATGAAAAGGAAGAAGAACGGAATAGACCTCCCTTTTCCTTTTTTTTCCCTTCCCTTTCTCCCTCCCATTCCTCCCTCTCTCCCCTTTCTCTCTTTTTTTTTCTTTTTTGCTTCTTCGCGCCTCTACGCCTTTCGAACGTCACATCCAAGATCGCTTCGACCTACATTCTCTCTCTCTCTCTCTCTCTCTCTCTCTCTCTCTCTCTCTCTCTCTCTCTCTCTATCTCTCTCTTTCTCTTTTTCTCTCTTACTCTCACATCGCGAACTCTCGACAAAAATGCGTCGACCCGACGACGAACTTTCACGGCGAAGGAGCAAACCCGATTAACTTCGAGTAAATAGATTTTACGGGGGCATGATGGCACGCGCTTCGTATACCGTAAATAAATACCTATCGATCGATCGTCATTGCGTTTATTGATTAATGTTTATAGCGTTATCAAAGTTTAATGGACAATCGTATAGGAGAGGATGGCGATTGATCGACAAATCATTTCATGTTGGCTAGTTTCTATATGACACGATAAGAATTAAGAGAAGAAATTAATAATGATAAAACGAACGTCATAAATCCTATTTCTTTTCTTTTATTCATTTTTTTTTTTTTTTTTTTTTAAGAGGAAAAAAGAAAAAGAACGGAAAAAAACGACGCTTAGGAAACTATTAAAACAAAGAACACTATAAACGAACGCTCATCCTCGTATATGTGTACGTGCAAGTAGAAAATTTGAATTTCTTCCATTTATTCGATCAGTATTATCGATCGTTTGATCAGTATTTATAACAAAATATCAATGCATGTAATATAAGTGACGTAATCCTGATATTTGATTATTTTATATACCGATCAAAATTATTCGTATGTATTAGTGATCATTGAATGACAGTAGAAAATACTTATCATTAATTAATAAAAATATTGAAAATTTAAATAAATAAAAAAATGAAACTTCAATGGCATAAAGATATTAAGAGATGTTTTTCAAGATCATTCGATTTCGTTAGAACAATTTTATTTTTATCGATCCAAATCCAGTTACGAAAGCTATTCATTCGTGATGTTTAATATCCTATCATAGAAGTGTGTTCTATCTCGAAAAGAAAGAGAGATAAGGATGGAAAGAAAGAAAAGATAAATACGAGGAGAAACAGAGAGAGAGAGAGAGAGAGAGAGAGAGAGAGAGAGAGAGAGAGAGAGAGAGAACAGAGTCAGCTGAAAGGAAGTCGAAAGAGCAATGACGTCACGTAACGCAATACAATGACGCGTTCGTTACGAAAGCAACGACGTTCTCTCGGATGTTTTATTTTTCCTCGCTTGCACATAATTCTCATATACATACATTCGTACGTACGTACGTACGTACGTACATAGATAGATATAATTTCATTCGCATATCCGCTGCAACATATCTTGTAAATAATCTGAGATAATCCTATAAGCGAATGACAAGTTGCAAAGAGAAAGAAAGAGATAGATAAATAGATAAAAAAAAAGGAGAGAGAGAGAGAGAGAGAGAAAGAAAAATCTTTCTCTAATCCACCAAAAGCGAACGACCTGCTGGTCAAAATGTCGTAAAAGTCCAATATCCATTTTTTTTTTTTTTTTCTTTTCGTTTTAAGAAAAAGAAGAAAATGCGCTGAAAAGAAATTTCCGATGAAAATGGAAAGAAAAGACAGAAAGAGAGAAACGATTCATCAAGTACGTCGAACACTTGAACGATAATAGTGTGACCTCGGCAATGACTCATAGGTCACCGTACTGACTCTTTCTCCTTCACCTAGGACTTCCTTTTGCAACACCGTGTATATCTCGCTTTACGTTAGTCTCTATCGAGGTAAACGTGCACGCGTATCGATTCCAACGGCCCCCAACAACTCCTATGGCTATCTTTTTCTATTCACTAAACGCCTCTCTAAACAAAACGATATGATGATAGATATCGACCAATAGGTAACGAACGCTCTTTCGTTTACTACGTTCTTTTTTATTAAGAATTTCGCGAAAGCTTTCTTCGCTACCTTTTCTTTTCTTGTTATGATATGAATTTAAAAAAAAAAGAAAAAGAAAAAGAAATTAAAAAAATTATCCGACGTAAAAATTACTATTGATCAGTTCGTATGAACATTTTCTTCATTCCTTCCTTTTTTTTTTTTTTTTTACAAGTTCGAATGTTTCAAAGGGAATACGAATTTCTCCCACAACCTTCAAGCCCATCCCTCTTTCAAAATCAATAACCAACGTTGTGTTGCAATATCATCGCAATATTTTTTCTTTTTTTTTTTTTTTTTTCTACGACAAGATTATCAATGTCGATCTAAGTACATATTTTACGTCTGTATATTGCGAAAAGAAAGAAAAAGAAAAAAAGAAAGAAAGAAAGAAAAGGAAAAAAGAAGATAAAAAAAAAAGAGGAAAAATAGAAGAAGAGAATGAAAGAAATCTCAAGGTTTAATAATAATGCACTGAGCTTTTATGCAAACGAACAATATACATATTATAATATATTCAGAGACCAATTAGCGTTCGCTGAAAAAGATGAAACAAGTCATCGATGGTATTCTCTTGTTATTTATCGATACGTTTTGTTTTGCATTTTTACTTCGTGTACATTTGTCGTATACGTATGTACATTTTTATGTACACACACACATACACTCATACACATTATATATATATATATATATATATATATATATATGCATAAACGCATACAATTCCTCAGTTTTTCTTTTGGAAGGAGAATTACAAAAATGATTTGGTCGGGAACTTTCGCACGTCATCATGTATTTGTGTATATGTATACTGTGCACGTAAGTATTGATATATGTATATATGCATACATTATACTCGGTTAGTACACCGCCATCGTCGTCGTCGTCGTCGTCGTCGTCATCGTCATCTCTTTAACTCACGTAGTCTCTCATTTCTCTACTTTTCCCAAGTAAATCCAGCGGCTTTTCTCTTAGCGCTTGTTTAATGGCTGCACCCCAATGTCAAACGTACGAGAGACGAGTTTTACGATGATTTCTCTCTCTCTCTCTCTCTCTCTCTCTCTCTCTCTCTCTCTCTCTCTCTCTGTCTCTCTCTTTTTTTTCTTTCTACCTGTAGTAATCGGTACTTCGTTATTATCCGTAACGATCGAAGGGAATGAATTTTTTTTCCTTTTCGATACTAACTCGAATAGATGATGTTTACAGAGGATCGAATGTACGATCATCTAACGCGTTAATGGATTAAGACGATACGAATGCCTTATTACATTTCTCTTATCATAGATATTAAATATAATATATTTCATATATATAAAAATAATATATATATATATATATATGAAATATATATAAGAATAAAATATGTAGAGAAAAATTTCATTCGTACAATTCGATTGTATAAATGAAATATTTGCATAATGTTATGTCAAGATTTTCGACATTTTTAAGATATTGATTAAAAGAGAGAGAGAGAGAGAGAACAAGAGACAGAGCTAATGCAAACTAGAGAGCAAACTCGACGTAGCTCTCGCCAAGTTTTAAAATCGCAGTGTCATCTTTCTCTCCTGCATTGCGATGATCTTGACAATGACCGTGACGATCAATGACGTCATCGATTATAGGCGTAGTACCATGAACCAGTCTCGCGCGAGCTGAGAAAGTCAGAGCTAAACGAAGGGTTCTCCATTCCCTCTCCCATCCTCTTTGGTCCCTCCCCCCTCCATCTCACTTTTCCACTACACCATCACCATAGAGATTTCTCTCGAACGGCACGGATTTAAATGGGATCTTACATTCTGCACATTTCTTATTCATTTTGAATTCCTAGATAGAAAGAGAGAAAGAGAAATTTAGTTTCTTTTACGTGCAATGGAAATAGTAGAAATAATAAAATAGAAGAATGTTATATTACTTTTAATGTTGACTCATTGAATATAAAATGAAATCATCAAAAAAAAGAGAGAGAGAGAGAGAGAGAGAATATTGGTAGCCCTTTAGAAATTGAAATTTCGCTCATGAAAAAGATAGAGGAAAATTTATTTGACATTCAGTCGTGTGTTCTAGCAGGAAAATAATGTTTAATATCGTCGAAGCACGAAGAGGATATTGCTCTCGTTTAAACGGATACGTTGACATTTTTCAAGAATGAAATTCTTTAATCGCAAGAAATATTCGTACGTTGACGTTTTTCGGAAATACGGTTTTTACAAAAAGGAAAGGAAAGGAAAGAAAAGAAAAGAAAAGAAAAGAAAAAGAAAGAAGTAAGATTACACATATGCAAAAGAAAAAGAAAAAGAAAAGGTAAAAGAAAAAAGATGGTGTCTATTCGGACACGGACATTGGTTTGTCCGCTGGCACTACAGGAAACAGGGAGTGTACGAAATTAGTTCAATCTCGTGCGCGCGCGACAAGTGGAAAAACGTTTGTATAAAGCGATTGGATCGAGATGGATAGAAAGAGAACGAGCAAGCGAGAGAGAAAGAGAAAGAGAGAGAACACATACAGTATATAAGTGTCATGTGGTAGCAACAGAACGAGCGTAGGTGAAACCCGATATAATGTCTAACGACAACGACAATGATGATATATGTTTAACGAGAAAAAACAGAACGAAAGAAAAAGAAAAAGAAAAAGAAAAGGATAAACGAATGAAACTTTTAGAAATTATTAGGTCGTTTCTTGTATGAAGTGTTTTTTAATATATATTACGATTTTATAATATATAAATATAATATGAAAATTCGCGAGCGTCTGTGCAAAGAAGAAGAAGAAGAAGACATACATGTACGTATATACATAAACGGTGTAACACAAACGTAACGATTCTAATATTTCTAGCGATTCATTCATCTCCTATGAATTTCTCGTTTGTTTCAAATAATGATCAAGGACGATTGACCGACCGGTTACGTTGGACCGTAAATCGCATTGAGATTGTTTATATACGTATAGAAGCTCTTACGAATAGGAGAAAGTTAGGCGAGAAAATCCGATCGATCCTGATTGAGAGACCGATGATGTGAAATAATCAAACCTCTAAACGCGTCAGAGATCATACGTATGTTTTGTGTGTGTATGTGTGTACGTCGATAGCAGAGATTTCGGCGTGCCGTCACGTTCGTGAAAAACATGTAAGAGAACGTGCGAAAAATTAAAATTTGTTACATAAAAAAGAAAAAAAGAAATAAATAAAAACGAAATTGACACACATATGCAACATTACGCGATCAATCCCTATTCTTTTTTTATTCGAACGATTATATCAAAATTCCCGCCCAAACATGGCGAACAAACAATGGCGTACGAGAACAAAAACGACAGAGATATTTTTTGTAACCTTCTCGTTTTTAAAATCGTGTCCGATTTTTTCTTTATGACCGAAGTTTCTCTATGACCTGTTTAACTATTCTACTTTTTTTTCCCTTTTTCCTTATTTTTTTTTTTTTTTTTACGACAAGCGATTTATCAAGATTTACCGTCGACAGTTTATTTCACCGATCGAGTTCGATGTCATGCCGTGTGTGGTCGATGACATTGCAATTTTTTGTGTCTTTCTTCTTTTTTTCATACGGCTTTCAGTCGAATTTCTTTGTTCGTCGCGTATCGAATGAACGCGATTGTCACGTGTACCAGAGATTGGATCGAAGCTTATTATTTCAAAAGCTTACAAAAAAAAAAAAAAGAGAGAAAAAGAGAGCGATGAAAACGATGAATCATTATTGTTGAAAAAGTTTACAATCCGAAATTAATGGATTAACTAGGAGCTAACAAGCTTTAGCAGCATCATCTGCACTTGCTTGTAAAATTTAATATAGGCTCTATCGAAGGTTCTTATCGATCTGACGTTTACACCGAGTGTCGTTAATTAAAAATCGAGTATCATGTATATGCATATGCATATACATATACATATATATACATATATATACATATATACATATATTAGAGTATATACAAAGTCAGAAATGTCGTTTAAATAAATTCGTTATATATCCAGGTATAATCCAATAATTCACCATTACTCGATATTCATCGAATTAATGAAAATCCATCATTACTCGATAATTCATTCGACAATATGGCGAGGTGGATCGAAAAAAAAAAGAAAAAAAAAAAAGAAACCTCCAAGAATTCATTGTACATCGATTACCATGGAAAAACTAAAAAAACTTTCCGATTAAATCTCTAAAATTTTATTCGTAATCGAGTATCGTGATAATGCTTGAAGATCGTATAAAAGATATACGTTTAACTGCAGTGTCGCTATGCGTTGATTCAGAAAATTTTCAAGTAAGTACTTTGGCTTCGGATCGTGAGCCACCGTGAAATGTGGGCAGACATCATCGAGCATACACCTACGTGTTTCTAAATAAGGTTTATTCGTAGGTTGGCCTCGCCGTAACGCAAAGAAGAGAAGGAAAATATTCCCCTCGTGTGGATCTTCCTCGTTCAAAAGCAACCTGACTGACAGTGGCTTATCGAGATGAAAATATCTCTACGCGAATGATTAAAAGAAAGAAAAAGAGAGATAAATGGAAAGGGGAAAAATATATTAGCGATGAAGCACAGAAACTTACGATAAATCTCAAAGTTCAAAAATCGCTATTTTTATCGATAAAAATCTGCATTAATTATAATTAAAATAGAAGGAAAATAGCAACGAAACACAAACGTACGATAGATTCAAAGTTCAAAAATCGTTATATCTACCGATAAAGATCTACGCAAAAATTATAATCGTTATTAAATATTACGACCTTGACACTCGTTCCTCTTATTTAAGAAGATTCCGTCGAAAGTAATACAAATCACGTTACTCATAGAGGAACGTTTAAAAATGGTGGGCGTAGTAGTACATTCGAAAATTGACCAATCATCGTCGGTATAGCATTCTTAGAGGAGAGCGAATAAATTCAAAGATAATTCTTTGCCGAGAAATGTCGAAAAAAAAAAAGAGAAAAGAAAAACATCGAGAGAGTCACGTGACAGAACATTTAACACGCAAATATGTGTTTACGATAAAGATCGCGTAAGTAAGCTTACAAATTTATTTACCTTCGCGAAGAGTTGTATTGCTCACTGCTTGAAGGGATTTGGATTATATAGCACACGCAAAAAAGTAATTAATTACGAATCGATCGGTAAAATAATACGCGTAAACAACGATCAAGAGCATGGTACGCACGTGCGTGTACGCATAGGTTATGTGTCGGCAACGTAGACCTAGGGGAAGGTAAGCAAAAGCGATGAAAGGAGGAATGGAAGGGGGAGGAGAGTAGTGAAGGAAGTAGGTGGGAGGGAGAGCGAAGACCACTGCCGTTTTATTGGCAGAGGTGAACGACTGCAAGGTGGACGCTTGTATTTCGCGTAACCGTTCATCGTTCGAACAAACTCTAAGTTTCTAGGTCAAAGCGACGACGACTTTCGTATGTACTGCCTGCCCTAAAAATCCGCTGCTTAGAAATAAAGGAATAAAGAAAAAGAAGAAAAGTTGGGTGGGCACCGTACTCGTTAGACAATGAGAGACCGCAATAATGAGTTAACCGCTCATTAAAATGATTAACCGTTCAATGATGCGAACATGCGATGATGATGAATGCGAACGATCGAGAAATAAGTTTCTAAAGAAAGGAAGATGCTTTTGGCAATCGTTAATTTCATCCTCTATTTTAAGTTCTCTCCGAAATTCCTCTGGTGCCATAATTATAGTCGAAATATACTAATGCCAAATTCAATGTTGTCTACTTTGCTACTTTTAATGGTTTGCTATCATGTGTAGCGAAGAGAAAGATGTGAGAATATGTTGTGAATACAGATTCCTTTCTACATTCATTATTCTTCTAGAATCATTTGTTAATTCTTCTTTTGAATTATATTTCACGATCAGATAACTTTAAAACAATTAATGACCAAGATTAGGTAACACAATTCAAGGTTATTATGTGGTAAATCATACTATGTTTCACATTATATAAGATGTTCACATGTCTGTAAACTTCTCTTAATTTTAATTAATTCCTATTAATTTTTATACCAAACCACACACTGAATGTAATACATTGTACACAATGAGAATTGTAATAGCATGCATTGGAATATTTATTTTTTTAAGATTCTTTTGTCGCATATTTTATGATATTTCCTTCTAAAAGGATACTGTATAATCTTTTAATCAAGAGTATAGTTCTCAACTTGCTTAAACATTGCATCTTTATTACGTGTCATAAAATAACAATGATTAAGAATTATATGTTTGTTCTTCTAATTAAGATATTTTCATTGGTCATTTAAATTCAAAGTTCTGTGACATATCCATTTTATCTTATGTTCATAAATGTATTTTTATCATAGAATTACATTTTAATACATGTAATTATTACGATTATACAATGATATGTCTTTTATAAAATAAGACTAAAGGAATAACATAAAATATGTTCAAAGAGAAACTAAAGAAAAAATGGAAGACGTAATCCTAACAGATACGTTATGATCATGAATTATACATAACATTCGACAATTTCAAAAGAAATCTATTCTTAAGAACTTTTTTTTGGATCTATAATTTTTTATATCCATTACATGACCATATTTTTTTACATAATGTTGCTTCTATTATTTCTAACAGACTATATCAAGCAATCATTAAAGATAGTAAGTTAATATATTTTTATAAAGGCTATATAAAAATATATATAATAAATAAATAAATATATCTTGCGTAAATCTTCGATACCGAGATCGAGATCGATACAGAATATCGTAACATTCCGATTATTTCTCGAAGAAAGGCAAAAATTCTACATAGAATTGGTACTTGCACGACTAAAAACTAACCGTATTTTCATACAATTTATCGATATTAATTACCTAATGTAACGTTAAATATTCGTAATTTTAGTTTCCGATTAATCGTGATGCAATTTTATCTAATTAATAAAGTTTTCTACACGAAAATTAACGTCTAATACGGATTTTACTACAGCGACAATTTTGAGGTTATCTTGCACCAACCATCATAGCAGAAAGAAGTCACTTGTGAGTTAGATAAATTATACTTTGTTGTGTGCTATATATAAATACAAAATGAAATTTAGGATATGATACTAGTGTTTATAATAATAAATGTACTTAATAAAATTACTAAACGTTATCATGAATTGTAACTATTATTGTATCAGAGTTTGCGACAAGATATGAAATATCAATAGATTCATTAAATGATTATCTGTCTAATAAAAGATGATTAATGTGTTTTGAAACAGAGCACAATCCTTATCTATAATGCGAAAGATAGAACAAGCTTATGAGATTCCTAGACTCGACCTAAAAAGTTGTAGGACTTAATTAGGTGTTGGTAAATTTCAAATAAATATAAATACTCTAACGTGATCCTACGTTGATTAAACAAGTATCTAACAACACCAATGACAATAATACAACTACAAGATTCTCTATTCATATAATATTCTATTACTTGTTTAATACGAACATGGAATCCATTACCGCACAAATACTTCCTACAAGGTACGACGATGAAACTCTCACTTCTTAATATCTCCTAAAATCCTAAACGCTACATGGAAATAGGAATGACAATCTATCAAGGATTATGTATCCCTAGATGATTTTATATACAACAATGAAAAACGGATCGGTGCAAAGAGCATAGGAGTCAGGATATACATATACATATACATATATATATATACATATACGCACACATTATATACTCGCGTGTGAATAAGTAAGACAGTAAACTAATAAAAAGAAAAGAAAAAAAGAAAAGGGAAAAAAGAACAAAAAAAAATGGAGAAAAAAGTAACTAACCTTTGAGCTGTGGTAGCTGTTGTAGCTCGACGTCCTGTGAGTTTCTATATCGCGAGGAACTCTGGGACTTCTTCGACTTCTTCTTAAGCGATCGCTTAGCGAAGGGATCTATCCGATCGACGAAAGTCCCTGACGACATGTTGGGAATCGTACTCGGAGGCACTCTAAGTATCTGTAGGGTGAACTCGTCGTCGTCTTGAACGATTGTACTTCACGTTCGTGCCCCGATTTCCCGGACGACGTCGACGACGACGACGACGACGACGATCGACGACGACGACGACGGCGGCGGCGACGGCGACGACGACGACGACGACGACGATCGACGACGCCGGTGGCGGCGTTTGCGGCGACGGCGATTAGAGACGATGGCGTCGTCCACCTCGAGGAGGCCGCATTCCGCGTGGACGTTTACGTCGATATTACGACTCACTGCACTTTCACGATATTAAGTAAAACAGGTAAGGGGGATGGATGAGCTTCTCTAAGTGATGTCGATGGCACGCGCGCGCGCGCACGTACGAACGTACACACAGAGAGCTAGACACATACACATATACACGCGCACGCACGCACGCACGCACACATACACACACACAACAAACAACAAACAACAAACAAACAAACAAACAAACAAACAACGCACGCACACTATTAGTACGTAGGTAGTAGAACACACTAACGCGAATGGAGAGCACGTGGTATACCTGGACACGGTAACCTACTGTTCACGCGTTCCTGCGGCAGAGAAGGTCGACGGTCGCGTTTCGGTCGTGCATAGCACGCGCCCGCGGTGCCAGAGGGAGAGGAGAGGAGAGGAGAGGAAAAGAGAGGAGAGGGGGAATAGGGTAGAGGAAGAGGAGGGAGGTGGTGCAGGGGGTGATGGTGGAGGCGAGGAAGATATCTTTCCTTCGAGATGTCGACGTGTCGATGGATTATGGGTGTCGCTGCTCGAATAGATCCATCGAGCTAACCGAAGATGACGACGACGAGAACGGACGAGGTGGACGTCGTTACTTCGAACGTCTAAATCCGTCCAGGAAGGAATCTTTTCTCTATCTCTATATATCTCTATCTTCTCTATATAACTCTCTTTATTTCTTTCTCTCTCGCTCTTGCTCGAAGTTCTCGCTCACCGCCGGCAAACTCGTCGTATCGTCGTGCGTCGTCGTATTCTTTTTCTCTCTCTCTCTCTCTCTCTCTCTCTCTCTCTCTCTGCCTGCCTGCCTTCCTCCCTCTCTCTCTCTCTCTTTCTCTCTCTCGTCCCGAGAAAAGAGGCTCTCGTTTTTCTCTATCTCTTTCTCTCTTTCTATCTCTGAGAGAACGCGCGCGCGCGCTATCTCTCTTTCTCCTTCTCCGTTAGGCGTTGTCACACGCGGGGGAAGGGGAGGGCACGCACGCCCTGTGTGTTCCCCCTATGTGTCGAGGCTTCCACCTACACCGTAAAACCGAAGCGTCGTCCGTAAATTATTTTTGCTCACTACGAGCGGATAATGAACTAGCTACCTGCGAGCGAAGGGTGGTCTCCTCCCTTCCTTACTTACTCTTTCTCTCTCTCTTACTCTTTCGCATGCACGCACGCACGCACGCACGCATACACGTACTAACCCTCTCCCTACCTTCCTCCCACTACTACGTCTCACTCTCTCTAAAACGCGCACACACACGCCGTCACATACAAATCTTCTCTCTCTCTCTCCTTTCTTTCGTTCTCTCTCTCTCTCTCTCTCTCTTTCTTTCTTTCTTTCTTACACACTTACACACTCTCTTTCTCACGCACGCAGCGCTCTCACCGGTTTGCTCTCTCGACGGAGAATCGAAGAATTAGATAGAAAATACAGAGAGCACCGGCGGATTCGAAGAGGAGGCTCCTCTCTTGAAGAGGAGGTCGTAAGAGGACGGGGGAGATGGCGGATGGCCGATGACGGTGGCGGAGAGGGGGCGGGGGATTCTTACCGAGCAGTCGTGCTTGCGTGTCGACTCTGGCTGTACGAAGCACCGTTACGAAATAGCTCGCGCGAGCCAGGGGCGGTCTCTGTCCGTACGAAAAGCGTCTCTTTTCTTCTATCTCTCTATCTCTCTCTCTCTCTCTCTTTCCCTCTCTCTCTTTTTCTCTTTCTCTTTCTCTCTCTCTCTATCTCTATCGTTCTCTCTATCCTTCTCTCGCTCTGTCGTTCTTTCTATCTGTTTCTCTTTCTGTTTCTAGATCATATGCACAGGGGGCACAGGTACGCGACGTTTTAACACAAGTCGTATTTTTATATTCTTCTGTTCGGCACGCGTCGTCTCTCGGCACTTTCCTCCGCGAATTCGGTATAGTAATCTGAACGCACTCACACACTAGGAACGCGCACGCGAGAAACGTCGGAGGAGGCTCGAACGGCACTCGGCCGCCATCAGCTGCTCGTAGAGACGACGACGAGCTTCTTTCATTTTCGCCGACGAACGACGGAGACGATGAGCGCGACCTCGTCAGGCGTCGAGAACCGACGAAACCCGACGACGATCGAGCATCTTTTCCTTTATCGCTCTCTCTCTCTCTCTCGCTCGCTCGCACTCTCTTTCTCTCTCTCTCTCTCACTCTTTCTATCTCTCTCTCTCTCTTTCTTTCTTTCTCTTCTCTTTCTCTTTCTCTTTGCCTTCTCGAACGCGCTCGCGGCACGGACGACTAAGATTTTTAGCCCTTGTATACCGTACGGTAGATCTTCAATGACAAGGAACGAAAAAAAAAGGAAAAACGTTTTCCCCCCCTTCGCACGAGCCTCTCTCTCTCTCTCTCTCTCTCTCTCTCTTTCTTTCTCTCTCTCTCTCTCTATCTATCTCTTTCTCTCTCCTTCACTTATTGAAAACCCGTCAAGAGGTGCCTTGTGTGCCTGAAAATAGTAATGTGCGTTCGGCAATCATCGGCCGGAGATTGCCGATCCTCCACGGAATTGCTCGAATCCTTAAGATGGCGCCATCGCACGATCCGCCGAGTCATACGATATCGTCGAGCCCTCCCAATGGTGGATTTTCCTTAAAAGCAGTCTCCACATTTCGACAGGGCTTACGTCAGCTCCCGGCTACGTTTAAATTGAATTTGTAAATCCGCCTATATGTATCGACGCGTAAAATTAATTTTGCATATATCGTTCACCTTAGTAAAAATATGAAACACTAGAAGACGAAGATGGGAAGTTTAGGTGACCATATTCCTTCTTTGTCTTATTCAAGATCGTAGAAATAATTTTAAGAACCCGTGATAAATAATTTCTTGAAATTTTCAAATTAACTTGTAAATTATAATTCGTTATGTTAATTCTTATATCTTTCATCTCTTTGAAAATGAACAATTATCGATAAGCGAATGAACGCGCAATTTACTGCGCTAATGGTCGTAATGGATACACTGTTAAGTGCCTATTGGCACTTATTCCGTACACTGCGGTATTGGCCCATTACCATGGAAACACTTTGACCAATCATATTTTCCTAAAAAAAAAAAAAGAAAAAAAGGAAGAAGAGGAAGAAAAAAGAAGACAAAACATAGTAATCTAACGTCTGCGTCTTTGTCTTCTAAAGCCATTTATTCTACATATATTCGATGATGTCGATGATCTATGATTTTGTTCGGTCATTGATTTACAAAAAATATATGATATACCACTGCGATGTTTAAATTCCAATCAAGAATTTCGGATATTTCTACATATATGGCGTCGAGTGATTTTTCTATTAATGCGGAAAATGTGGAAAGGTATTTTGACAGAATAGCATTGTCAGTAAACGAAAAAGTGAATTTGCATATAAACGAGTTTATGAAAGTTAATTTATATATTAGAGAGTATCGAAACGTTTTAAATATGCTCCATAACAGTGGCGTTGGTATAAATTTTAATTATTTGCACTTCGAAGAGAAAATTTAGTTTGTTAGTTTATTTCACGTTTGTGTGATTGCAATCAGTTCAAGTGTAGCATGCAAAAGATCGATAAGGAAGTGACTCGATGTTATCATAAAGAATTTTTCTTAAACGTCAGAATTATTTCATAAGTTGTAGCAAGAGGTTAAGCATGTTCGTATGTTTTGACAGATAATTTCGTAATTAGATTACGAAATGTGAAATTACAATAGTCGATCGATTTTCTTATTCTGTATTTAAAATATGCTTCTCTAATGTATATAATTTGTAAAATAACGAAATGTAAGTGAAGTAATTTCACGTATATGCATTTGTACGACGACTATATTTATGTGCTACGAAATGTAACATTTGTCGATAATTATCTTTTTTTTCTAGTTTTCTACACCATTACGATGCCGTTCAAATTTCATTTAAAGAGAAGCCGTCAATATAATGTAGTGTCCAAAAATCAATATGTAATATGTATAGAATTATTGGACACTACGTCGATAGAATGTACTTTAAATATTGACAGTTTGGGTCAAGAATGCCTGGATAATATTGTACAACGATTAGGTCTTGTACAGCCTGAATTTTTTGGATTGCGTTATATAAGCCGACATGGTTCTCCTTCTCCTCGATGGGTAGACATGGATAAACCTTTAAAACGGCAACTTGAGAAAGAAGCCAAGAATTTTAGTTTGTATCTAAGAATTATGTACTATGTGACAGATGTTCAATTTATACAGGATGAAATGACAAGGTAAATAAATTTTCTAATAATTAATAATTATTTGGAAGATAGACGTTTAAACTGTTGATGCTAAATTGATTTCATTTTTTTAAAGGTATCATTATTACCTTCAGTTAAAAAGCGACGTACTAGAAGGTAGAATTCATTGCAATTCTAGACAAGCTAGTCTCTTAGCAAGCTATTCCATGCAAGCTGAATTTGGTAATTACAATACAGAAAGACATACGACGGAATGTTTACAACAATGTACCTTCTTTCCCAAGGTGAAATAAAAAGTTTGGTAGTATAGATATTTTTAATATATAAATGTAATATATATGTAAATGTCTTTATGTTATAAGGATGTAATACAATCAGAACCAGGTGGACTAGATGTTTTATTGCATAATGCAGTGTGTCAGTATAAAAATTTGATCGGTGTGACGCAAGCAGCAGCGGAAGAATTATATATTTCTGTAGTTATGCAATTAGAAGGATATGGTAATGAAACGTTTCCTGCAAAGGTATATCAATTGCAATAATTCTATCAATTTATAAAATCTAATTTAATAAGCCTATCAATTGCAGGATAGCAATAATTCTGAAGTTATACTCGGTGTATCTTTAAACGGAATTATGTTGGTTTGTCCTAAATCTCAAACAACGCACTTTTATAGGTAATTATATCCTTGATGCTGGAATGAAAAAAATAATATATATAAATGATAGTCATCGATTTAATATGGGCCTTTATTTATCAGATGGAAAGATATTAGTAATGTAATAAATCATAAAAAAACATTTAGAATAGAGTGTCAGTCTGAAAGCGAAGATGCCAAACAATTTATATTTAATGAGTCGCGTGATGCGAAATATGTATGGCGTCTTTGCATAGCACAACACACATTTTATATGCAGCATCAAGAATCACGACCTTCGGAAAGGTCTAATAATGGATATTTTGTAAGTAATATACAAGAAAATAATATCAAGACTTTAATATGCGATCGTACTTTAAAAGTAAAATGTAATTAATTATTATTCATATATGTATTCATAGGATAGCGATACGAATGACTCTGGAGAACAAGCTGTATCTATGGAAAATCGAACAGTGGACGATCATATGCATTGGACGAGCTACAATGATCTTTCGACTTCTCCTTATCCTGTAGTCTCAGTTTCTTCTACTGAAATTAATAATTTACGTGCCTTACTACCGTCCTACAGGCCAGCGCCAGATTATGAAACGGCCGTTCAAATGAAATATAATAATGGAGGAAATGCTCCTCAGCCTTATTATGCAAATCAGTCTACTATCGTTGGACAGGATATTTCGTGCCTTCTTGGTAATGTGGTAAATAGAAGTAGATATTAACTTAAAAATTAATATCCGCATCGCATGATTTGAATATTTTTAATATTTTAAATATACGATCGCGTTATATTTACGCAACCAAATATATATTTTTTGAATAGCATCAAGAATTTTAATGTGTAATACACACACATATATATTCTGTTTATAAAGATTAACAGAAAAGACTGAAACACGATTATTTCTTCTTATTAACGTATAATCTCTTTTGTTAGTTACAAAAGTCTTTGTATTATATTCGAAATTTCAGCAATTAACTGAAGATGTAATATATCTTATAGTCAAATATATTAGATGTTGCAATACTCTATAACTGTTAGAATCTAATGCATAGAGTATTCTCAATAATTATTTTTCTTAGTGCTTTCACGTTATTGTATTATTACTTTTAAGTAATTAAATTAAGCTGAAATTTTAAGTCAAATGCTCGAAATACATTGGAGAATATATATATATATATATATATATATATATATATATATGTCATGAATATAATTGTTATTAAGAATTTTTGAAATTGTATAGTTTTGATGTAATCTTATTTTTGTATGAGATAATTATGCTTAATAAAATTGTTAAACGTATATGAAGTCGTTGATAGATATATCGTAATTAAGCTCTTTTTAATTGTAATTTATTCAATAAGAATTTTTTCAATTAATAAATAGTTATACCATTGATAAGTCAAATATTGACAATAACAATAACAAAATAATAATAACAATAATAATTAATAGGTAATTAATTAATAATATATAACATACCTACGATAATAATAACAAAAAAAATATCACATACATTATGTATATTATGTATAGTATGTATAGTTACGTATAGTTATGTAGTTTCTGAGTTATCATTGCAATCAGCATTATTAATAGCTTCCAATAAACTCGCCGGATTTGGTTTTGTTGCAGTGGCATAAATTGTAAAATCAGCTTCTATTAAGCTTTGTTTGGTCACAGGTCCAATTGCTACTGCTTTGATATTTTTTATGTTATCAGGATATTTCTTTAATACAGATACAAGATATTGTACAGCAGATGGACTAAAAAAAACAAATATTTTTGGTACAGAACCAATAACATTTAAGAAATCAGCTTCTAACGATTCCCTGGCTATGGTCCGATAAGCAACAAGTTTGTGTAGATTTATTCTGTTTTTGGAAAGAACTTGATCGATGGTGTCACGCGCTATCTCGCTGCAAGGGTATAATAGCGGTTTTGATATCTCTTTTATATCAGAAATAATGATCTTTGCCAGATCATTGGCATTACCAGATTGACTACCTAGACAACATTCTAAGCCTAGGTAATTTTCTGCTAAAGAAGCAGTTGCAGGACCAACGCAATACGTTGGTAACTTTTGCCATGGGCTTAAAGATTTTTTATCGTCCTTGAATATTTGCCATATCGCTTCTACAGCACGTTGACTAGTCAATATTAAACCTACATTAAAATAACGTTGTTGTTTATATTGTATTGCATATAATTGACCTTGAACATTTATATATTACCATGATAATTGTCAGGCATTTGTAAGCACGTTTTCAAATCTGAGCTGTTAATGAATTCAAATCGTGAAGTATACAAATAATCGCAATTGTAACCAGCTGATCTTAAAGTATGCAAATAATTATCTTCCGTTGGTGCTTGTTCAGGCAATCCTCTACATAGAACTACGTTATTATATAATTTTGCCATGATCGGAAAAATTTTATTGTATTAATTATTAATTATTATAATTCTTTGCAAATTAAATGGTCATGATTGAAATACGAGGAACGATATAACCACAATATAAAAAAAAATCTCATGTGGATTAATAAGTCACAAAAATATTATTTTTTTCTAAATGTTCACTCATCCGTTTAAGTCCATGATGAATAATCGAACAACGAAAAAAAAGTTTACATTCTAATGGATATTACATTGTCATATTCGAAATTTAAATCGTTCTATTCCTCCCATAGTTTTTACAAGACTATTTTTCAAGAACTTCTCTCATTGGCTGACGTTCTCGACCAATCCAGTTTATTCCGTGAAAGCAAGATAAGTAAGTCGTCGGTGATTGGAGGAACATCATTCGTTCGAATAAATATCATAATTTGAGTTTTGATAAATAAAATAATGAATTGTTAAAGAAGTGAAGATAACAGAAGAAAATTTATTTTCCAAAATGGATTTTCAATATTCGTAACATCGCAATTATTCAAGTTTGGAAATTTATTTATCAACACAAAAGACTGTAAGTACAAAATTCTTTCATAAATTCCCTTTTTGTAGGTTAAATGATAATTATTTAATAACATTACATAGACCAATATAAAAAAGAAATGAAATTTCTTGTAATTCCATATGAAATTTTGTATGTATATAACTTTAATTTTTTTTTGTATCTATATAACGACAGAGAATTAATCTAGCAAAGTGAAGCGTTTGAAAGTTCTAAGATTGAAATTCATTAGCAAATCGTTCTTGTAAATCGTATAATATTAATTTAGATCAATACGAAAAAAAAAAGATAACAAGTTATATAACAAAAAAGGGATTAATTCCTTCGTCGAAATGTATGCTCGACTGCAACAAGACGATCTTGCGATCGTGATTGCAAGAAAAGAAAAAGGGCGGGAAAATTTAAAAATTAGTAGAAAAATTTCGTTGTCATTTTTATTGAAACACTCTTTAGGGTACATAACTTATTATCTAAATAAGCAGTGAAAGAAAGTATAAAAAAAAAAAAAAACAGAAAAAGAAATTGAGAAATGAACAATTTCTTATCGATCACAAAATGGATATCTATCCTCGTTACTATCGTTAAACATATTTAAACGTATATATACGAAGGCACAACGATCCTCGACCCTTACGCATTGATTATTTCGCCACGAAAACGTGTGATTGTCTATGAAAAAAAAAAAAAAAAAGAAAAAAAAGAAAGAAAAGAAAAAAAAGGAATTAGTCTCCCTAGCTTTCGTTCACTCTTTTTTATTTTTCATTCTCTTCTTCTTTCCTTTTTGTTTCGCTTAATTTTTTCTTTTTTTTTTTTATCTCGTCATCGTGGCAAAACTATTGAACTCTCCGAGAACATTGTCGTACAAGATACAGCACAGAGTTCGACATCGTAAAGGGGACCGAGTGCCTTCTACGTATGCATTTAATTAGATAAAACATAATATTTAATAATGATAATTAAAAAAAAAAAAAAAGAATTTATGCCTTTTAACATAAACTACGTACTATTGTACAACGTCGACAGCTAGCTTATTATTAAATCGTTCAATTAATTAACTAACGTATCCTTTCCTCAATTGCAATCTTGATTGATGGAAAGAGATAAAGGAAAAAGAAAAGAAAAAAACAGAAAAAAAGATTAGAAGAAAATGCTGTATGAGAAACGAAAGGTCATATCGGTCTTTCGTTCAAGATATGTATTTATGTATGTATGTATGTATGTACGTATGTATGTATATATGTATGTATCTTTCGTTTGGTCTCGCGGGTGATGAAGTTTTTATTTGAAAATTTATCAAAATCTTTATGGTATATTTTTTCTTAGGCACCCTGAGAGGCCAATTAACGGTATATAAATCCATACTAAATTGTAAAAAGCCTAATCTATAATATTATTCTATATAATAATTAATATTAATAATAATAATAATAATAATAATAATAATAATAATAATAATAATAATAATAATACATATGTATATATATATATAATATACTTAAATAATAATCACAAAAATGAGACCAAAGTCCGAGCACGCTCGTAGCCGGACAATTTCATCCATACATAATAAATGAGATAATAATTATCCGATTAAGCGATCTCAAACTTGACTTTTAACGAGTTCGATTTAAGCGGTTATTTTAATGAGAACTCGGTGATAAATGGTCAGGTAAAATCCTTCAGAAATTTAAGGATTGATGTATAAAGACAACGCGATAATTACGTGCAATTTTGTTTAAACTTTAGACTGTGAGATCTTTAAAATTCTATTGTCGAATTTATCGAATGGATGAGGGAGAGGACCCATCCCGTTGTTAGATAAATTATTTCACTTTATAATCGATTGGCACTCACGAAAAAACGAGATTAAAAAAAAAATAGTAATAACGTAGACAAAAAAAAAACAATCATAGAACAAGTAGACGGAAATTTTTTTTTTTGATATGTCGATTTTGATATGTCGTTTATCCATTAAAGATTGGACAAGTACCTTTTACCGTCGATTTAAAAAACAATTTCAAAAACGATTAGAAAAGAAAAAATAAAAAAAACAAGAGGAATCGCTCTGATTGGTTCTCTGTTAAACGCCGCTTTTTACATTGTCTTGTTTGATTTTGCGTTCGCTTATCTCTAAGATTCGCTGGAAATAAAAAGCTGGAATGTGTATGTTAGATTTGTTCTGTTCTTTTTTCATTTTATCTTCTTTTTCTTTTCTTCTCTTTTGCTTCTTTCTCTCTTTCTCTCATTCTCTTTCTTGAAAGGTCCACGTCATACGAATGTCTTGTTTGAAAAATCTAATCGTTGTCATAGCATGGAATGATTTTAGCATCTCGTTGTGTTAAATCTTTTCTGAATCCTTTAAATGTCGTATAAACTAATAATCTAAGCTTTTTTTTCGTAAAAATTTGTCTTTCCTCTTTCTTCCATTCTCTTTTCCTTCATTTTTTTTTTATCTTCATTGCGGCGGCTTCGAACTTTTATATTGTACGTGTATGTAGGTAGAGAAATATATACATACACATATATATATATATATATATATGTATATATAAATGTAGATATACATGTATACATACATAGATACATGTATATATACACATATATCTGTTATAATATAACGCACATAACACGGACAATGTTATCAATATGCACGCACTATCATGCGATAACTTAAATCTAAGCTAAGTTTATAAAATAGAGTCAAAATAGAAAAGTATGACTTAAGTACAACCACAAAACTTGGTCATTATTATGGCATTCATGTTCTTATCTATAATCCATTATGAGATTAATTAATTAAATGCTCACTTTTTTTTCTTCTATCTTTATATCTCTCTTTCTATCCATCTATTATCTTTCTCTCTCTTTTTTTCTTTTTCTTTCTCTTTTTACGATCTCTATTCAATGTGAACGATCTCATCGACTATCTTTCTTCCTTTCTTTTTTTTTTTTTTCAAACTTTCATTCATCCTATTTATATCTATCGTGATACGCCGAACAGAATTCATACGTTTCATTATGCTTATTTCGTTGATATGAAAATTTATGGAGTAACATTTCGTCGCAATTTTTTATAAGTGGAACTTCTTTTCTTTATCGGTTAAAAAAAAAAAAAAAAAAAAAAATATCTCAAAGTGAAAAACTATTCGTTCAATCCTTTAAAAACAACAACTTCTTGTTATCGTTTAAATACGATGCTCAAAGTGTGACAATTTTTTTTTCTCCTCTTTTTTTTTGTATTTTTTTAATGAAAAATATCATTCGTTCGTAAGACGATTATTTCGTTTTTGTTAATACATATACATATATATATATATATGTATATATCTTTTTTCGTTTTAATTAATTTTCATATCTTTTTTTAAAATAAACTTTTCATTTTATTTCAAACTATCTCGAACTTTTCCTATTATCAAACTTTCTCTGTCTCTTTCTCTTCTATTTCTATATCTTTATTTCTCTCCTTTTATAAGAGGTCGTATTACGTACGTTAAAAGATCGAATAGAAACGATGAGTTTAGATGGCCGACTTTCACGGGCATAAGTTAATTAATACAAAATGTTATCTCTCACGATCAGTTGTCTTTTTCTTTTCTTTCTTTCCTTTTTTTTTCTCTCTCTCTCTCTCTCTCTTTTCCTCTTATTGATTCCTTTTCTTTTTATTTTTTCTCTCTTTATCTCTGCTGTTCTCTATCTCTCTCTGTTTCTCTCTCTGGCTATGAATTTTGATTAGTCGGAGACTAAAGAAGAGTTCAATCTTCTATTGGTCCGCTCTCTTGCCTTCTTCAGCCCTTCGTCTGTCGATCTGAAAATGAATAAAAGTAGAAAATCAGAAATCAAATGTTATGTGAAATAGAAACTTTATAAGAAACACTTTGCATTTACTTTCTTATACAATATATATATATATATATAATTTCTTATTTATTATTTATTACATATATTATATTTATACAAAAATATATTATTTTATATATAAAATAAAAAGTAATAATAAAAATAATAAAAATAAAATTATATAAATATATCATACAAATAACAACATATTTATACATATAATTACAATATATAATATACATGTATTATAATATATAATAATAATAATAATAATAATAATAATAATAATAATAATAAAGAGTTATAGATTTTTCCAATATTTTTTGATCTTTTTCGTTTCGTTCTTTATCTTTTTGTTTTGTTTTGTTTTGTTTTTTTTGGTAAATCAACGATAAACATCTTTTCGATTCTCTGTGTAATATCTTCTGAGAGGGTGGACGATATCACATGGAAGGACTACGATCTAGGATTTCTCTCTTCGGATATAATGTAAGCCCCTTGAAGAGTACCAATAATTTGACGTAATTTAATAAACACGAGGGCTGCCTTCGCGTACGCGCACAGCTCGTGCGACTGTTATTACTGACAGTTTGATCGGTATCTCGAGAGTGCATAATAACGATGCACTCTAGCGAATCGCTTATAGTGGTGACCGATCATCGGTCATGCAAATTGGCAGCCCAAGAAGGGATGCCTTATTCGTCTTTACACACACACACATACTGTAACACATTTGTTTGATTTCTAATCTGTACGACAATAATTTTATTGAATTTTTTATTACGATTTTTATTATTTTTTATTATTTTTTATTTTATATGTATCCATTATAGATATTTATTATTTTTTTTTCTTATGACAAAATTTCGTAATCATTTTAATGTGTCAATTGGTTTATTAACCTTAATGAAATTCAATGTAATCGAATCGTATAAAATATGTTTAAATATATATTGTGAATAATATAAATGCAAGGCGGTATAAACAAGTGCATTCGATAAGTAATATTTTATAAGCAAATGTAATAAAATTTTCAAATGATTAGTTGGCACGTCTTCGAAGTTAATTGGTTAATCATTTATAAATGATGAATGGGCAGTAAGAGGGAGTACTTCAATTATTTGGGAATAAAAAAATCGATGGACGCTTATATAAAGGGTGTACCGTTAACGTGGTGTCCAACTTTTGGCTCGTGTATATTTGTGAGATATATATGTTTGTTGAATGAAACGTTTGTAATATATGCATTACATAAAGGATGTACAATGAAAATTGCGTTTTAAAATATATAATAATGTATATAAACGATGTAATAAACTTTTCTCTAAGATTTATAACATTATTTTCCTTTTATAGAAGCATGCATTCGCATAAGATTTCTTGGTTTATTCATAAGACAACAGTGTTTTTATGTTTCTCTCTTTCTTTTCTTTCTTTTTTCAATTTTTAAGATTAATAAAGTATATTCCAAAATTTAATAAACTTCGTTAATTCTATAACGAAGAAAATTACATAATATAAAAGTTATATAGTATAATTATAATCTATCCTAGAAAGATTTAGTATGCTTTTTGTTAGGACCATAAAACAAAGTAAAATGAAAAAAAAATTCATACATATATAATTACATACGTGTATGACTTGGACGACGTTATAGAGGGCTAACGGAACACCCTATATATAATAATAATTGAGTAGTATGCAAAACGATGTTGCAAAACGAACAAAAGCTACCACCCACCAAGTACTCTCTCTGTCTCTCTTCTTTTCTCGTTTCATAGTCCGAGTAAAATTCATTTGATGTACCGGGGTATTTAAAGCACCGCTTTAAATCAATGGGACTTAATAATCAGTTCGAAGGCTCGTAATTCTTTAGCGCTCAGGAACGAGAGGTTGTAGGGTAACGGATATCGCAATGGACCGTGGAAGAAACGTAGAGGCGTGCCGTGTCTTCGGCCATGTTTGTTGAAAAAAAATCATCAAAAATGTTGGATAAATTATCGTTCTCAAATTTTCTCAATTAAAATTTATCCACGATTTTTTAATAATAATAATAATAATAACAACAACAATAATAATAATAATAATAAATTAATTGATTAGATAATTATTTATACGTGATATTTTCTTTTTTTCAAAGAGAATGTTTTTGATATAGGAATTTCTATGAGATGCATGATCGAATAACAGTATCTATGATAGAACCGAGACGATCTTATAACGATAAATACACGACGTTAGTTCACCAACGTAAAACAAGGCGACTCTTCGCACAGGTATCACCATCCGTCGAAACAATAACCCTTTTATGGTCTCCTGCCATGCGTGTTCGCACAATGGCAGGGAGCAGCGAGCGGGTATACACAGAGAATCGGCCAGTGACGTAGAAACATGTTCGAGTTGTGTCGCGAAAGAGAAATCTTTCATTTTCAAATTGTTATTATTATATTATATATATATAACATCATTTTATTGAGGGGGACGGATCGTTTGACAAATTACTTCCTCTTTAAAATTGTACGAAGGATCGTTATCGGCAATAAATAAAATGGAAGAATTTCGATATTCTTTTTGCATATTAAAAATGGAAATAAGTACGTACAGGGGTTTGATTTCTTTTTTTAAATAAGTATCACAAATTGTATATATAAATATATATAAAATTACTCAATAGTAATATATATATATATATATATATATATATATATATATGTATATTGAAAAGCGATCTTATATATATATGTATGTGCATTAGTTTGATATATGAATAGTAATGTATTATTGGCATGAATTACTTAAAAAAAAAATAAAAAAAAAATAAAAATGTAAGAAGCTATTAAAACAAAAAAAAAAGAAAGAAAGTCAAGTGTCTTTGTCTTTCCTTTTAATATATAAAATTCTATTAGGATATCCCTTTGTAAATTTTATCGGATAATATTATTACAAAACTTTACGAAACGATAGGACGATGTTATATTTGAAAAAGAAAAGTATTTAAAATAAATGGTAGGAAATAGAACGTTTTTATGGAGTAAGTATAATTTCTGTTTTTCTCACGTAAAAAGGGGAAGGCAGACAGAGAGATAGACAGACGGAGAGAGAAAAAGAGACAGAGAGAAAAAGACAGAAAAAGAGAGAAAGAGAGAAAGAGAGAAAAAGAGAGAAAAAGAGAGAGAAAGAGAAAGAGAGAGAGAGAGAAAGAGAGAGAGAAAAAGAGAAAGAGAGAGAGGTTTTAACACACAAAGGTTACGCCAGTGCGAGGGCTTACCGAGGGGGAAAAGATAGGCCGACGAGGAGGAACAAAGCGACCCACGCTACGGATATCGTCGTAGTAATATCCACATGACTAACCTAAGGGCGCCATAGCACAGAGTACTGGGACAAAGCGATTCTGAATTTATATATATATATATATAAATATATATATATATATAGTGGAGGCCATTATTAGCATAGAAGCGAATCTTGCTTGGTTTAGCGAAGTATCCTTTTTTATCTGATTTATCTGACGCAATTCTAATTTTCAACAGAAAGTACGATAATAAATTGTACATAAAAGAACATGCTGTTTTATGAAAAAAATATATTCCCATTGAAAAAAAAAAATTTTGTATGGGACAAAGGTATATTATATATTTTTTATGACACGTAACAATATTCTAGTAAGTTATATATAGGTATATTTATAGTAATGGAATTATTAAATTTGATATGAAAAAGTATCTGTTATTGTTTTCTTTCTTTCTTTCTTTCTTTTTTTTTTTTTTTTTTAATGGGATAAGCTATAAAAATATATTTTTTGTTATTAATTTTGTTAATCAATGGCCGTCAATGTCTCTAAGTATATATATATAAACATATGTAGAAGTATTTATAACCATATATAGGGCGAGTCGGTATATTCTTGTTGCGTGCACGCATATGCAATAATGATAATAACAAAATAGTTCCGTGCAATTTGTCCTACATCCTTTCATAGAAAATGTTAATTCATTGAGATATTATACGATTAAAGGATAAAAGTAGGAAAGAAGATATATTTTCTTTATCTCGATCGAGTCCGTATTAATCGATGTTAAAATATCACTTTATAGAGAAAAAAATGAAAAAAAAAGAAAGAAAAAAAGAAAGAAACAAATTGAATTTTGTTAATTCGATACATTGATAAGAAAAAGACAGAAAAGATTGATTGAACGTTTAAATAAATTAATCTGTATGACCTATTATTATATTTTTTTGGTATGGCATACACGTCGTATCAGATTTATTATCAAAAAGATCAAAGACCGGGCAACTCAGTCGACCTTCTCCCTCGGCCGGCTTTGCTTCGGCAAATTCTGGAAAGGCAGACACCGAAGAAGAGGTCGGTGGCCCCTAACCAACCGCTTCGTCTGGACACGCTCGTGGAACACGCAGGTGCGTCTACTTGCGTGGAACGCATACGAATAAGTTATTTCTATGCGCGTACCTACGCCAAAGAGCCGACGAGGCCGCCATTGGACAAATAAACAAATTAATTCCTAACTAAGAGTAGTAATTATCTATTATTTCTTAGGATATTTGCACGATTAATCAGCACTTACGCGTAGCTACATACTTCATTTTCTTTCTTTTTTTTTTCTTTTACGAATATTTAAACAAAGACAAAGAATGTCATTGTAAATTAATTTTCCTCGTACTCGCTCTTTAGTGATTATTTTTTTTTGTTTTCGATTTAAATTTCGATCTCATTTTTGTAATTACTATTGTTATATCTATCGTGAGATAGAATTTTCGAGTAGGGAGAAGAAAAAAATTGTGTGATAATGTTTAGGATATAAAGCATACTTTCTTTTTTTTTTTTTTTTCATCTAAGAAAAGAAAACAAAATATACGAGCGATATTCACTCTCGTTCTCGAGAAGTATTTTTGAACAGATCTCTCTCTTTCTCTTGTAAAAGTGAGTCTTAACACGTGAACTGATTACTCGTGTAAACTGCCACAAAAGTGGCGTAAACGAGCGTGACGCGTTCTCGAGCGTGCCTTACTTTTATCGATTCTTGTACTCTTCTTTGGTGATTTCTCATCCTTCTCTCTCTCTCTCTCTCTCTCTCTCTCTCTCTCTCTCTCTCTCTTTCTCTTTCTTTCTTTCTTTCTGTCTGTCTTTCTCTTTCTCTCTCAAAGAGAACAGCTGCTCCGAAGACACCTGCCGGAGAAAACGAAATTCCCTTTCGTGGAATACTTTGAAACGCACGATAACGCAAAACGAATGTTTCTAAACAAGCTAGATAGAACGTCAAAAGAGTAGTAATAACGTTATGATGTATGACAGTGGTGTATGTATATAGGGTGTCCCGTAATTTCGTGGAAATCGTTTCGTCGGTAGATTCTGTATATAAGATCGACTAGAGTATATGTTTGTATTTTATGAATGTATTTTATATATATATATATTTTTTACTGTTATCACGTACAGAATTCAACGTCGAAGAGATTCCTAGAAGTTACGGGATACTCGGTATATATATATATATATATAACTAATACATATATCTAAAATATATATATATATCTAAGTTTTGTGTATGTTACTTTTATAATAAAATTATTTTTTACTTTATATTCGAAGTTTGTTAAATAAGTTTTATATATATATATTATATATATATATATATAATTTTTACTATATAAAAAATTATTAAATAAACATTACATACTATACTATATACACTATAAATATAGTTATATTATATGATATACAATTTCTTTTTTGAGATACCATAACAAATTTAAGTATTAAAGGATTAACAAAATATTACAGCACGTTTTTGAACTACAATCGTATGACATATCTAATTAGTAGATAAATCGGAATCGAATATTTAAAAAGCGTTAGAAAAAAAAAAGGGAAAAGATATAAAAAAAAAAGATTTGATTCGTTTTTCTCTTTTCCGTTCTTTTTTTTTTGTTTCTTTAATCGTTCGTGAAATAAAAAAAAATCATTCCAACGAGCGAAACGGAAGTATCGATTACGCGTGGTACGTGTCGCGAGACTCGCGGATGTAAAGTTTTAAAGTAAAGTCATGGATTTCCGGTGCGACCTCCGCCTCGCAAAGAAACAAGGCCGAGGTTCTTCTTGGTCAAAGGCTGAGTTCGTTGCACGCGTCTTATAGCAAGTGAATCACGAATGTGAAGCATCGATCATTCTTCCGCTTTGTAAAGTTACATCGATATTACATAATGCAAACTTTTATTTCTTTGAATAAATATTTTGAAATATATAATTAATATACAATCAGTCATTTCAAATAAATGATCGGTATTCGTAATGAAATATCTCAATAACGTAACATATTAATGATGCGATAAAGAAACGAACGATTGATTATTTATTATACTGATCTAAATATTTATATATTTTGTAAATATTGAACTACTTTTGGACACGTTTGAGTTTTATGATTTTTTTCAGCTTTTCTGGTATTTTTTTTTTTACAGTCCAATAACGCGTTTCATTAATATAATAAAATAAATATTTTTATCGTCTCATAAATAGAACAAAATGGATATGTCGATGTGGTCGATTAATCTCCACATTCCCCTGACATCACGCCATTGGATTTCTTTTTCTGACGGGTACGTCAAGGACGAAATTTACGCCACTAAACTGCGAGGATCTTCAAGGTCTCCGTGTCCGGATTTCTTGAAGCTTTCGATACAATCACTTCGGACATACATGTTGCACCGGACGGAACTCGTGTAGAGACTAGATATATTACGTTTACATCATCAAGAGAGAACTCATGTTGTTGGAGTGCATTAATTTTTTTGTTTTGTTTTTTAAACGACGCATTCCGTGACTCACGTGTGTCGATAAATATGTATCTTTATTTCTAAGTTATCGAGAACATAACAAAATTCTGACAGTTTCATTATGGACACCTTGTATATGTATACTATACGAATATATATATATATTTTTTATTTATTTAAAACTTATTAAATAGAAAATAATTTTAATTTAAAACTGATTGCGTGTTCAACGTGATTAGAATTTTACGTTGTCATTTTTGTTTAATGATCATTAAAATTAAAAGTTTTAATAATGGAAGTTAATGGAAAGTAAGGAATCGTATCATATCTCTCTCTATTTCCTTTTTTCTCTATCGTAGTAAAGTTTGATTTCAAATCGAAGCAACATTTTTATAGAATTTTCTATAAATTATAAATATGTATTACTTTCACAGAGAAGGTGCCTTTCAAGAAGAAAATTTGCAATCTTTGATAGATCAGTAATGGTAGTAGGCTAAGTTAGAGGCTAGAGAGTTTAGTCGGTTTATTGTGACGATCAAATCCTCCTCTTTAACCTTTTCTTCTTAAGAAAGAGAAAAAGAGAAAGAGATAGAGAGAGAGAGAGAGAGAGAGAGAGAGAAAGAGTTGTAAGTGTCCCCTTGTGTGTAGGTCGCATAACAAAGCGCATTGTTGCGTTCACTCGACCCAGATCGCATGCTAAAGTTACATACATACATATCTATGTATATATATATATATAAATAATAAATAAAAAAAAGAAACGGAAGCATTAATAACGCTATATAAATGATCCCTTTCTTTTTAGTTTTGCTTTAATTTATCCTGAAATTTATAATTTATTTTTTTAATTCTCATTTAAGAAACAATATTTAAATACATAATTTTGTTTTCTTTCCTTACATCTTTTCACTTACTAATTTAATTCAAAGATCAATATCTATAATCAATTAATATTTATAAAATTAATTAACAATTGTGTCTTTATATATATATATATATAGATGATATATAGTGTCAGAGAATGAGTAGAAAATATTTTAATAACGATTTCAGCACATTTTAAACGATAATATTTAAATAACGTATCAAATTAAATAGGTAATCAATTAAATTATTAGTAATCAAATTAAATAGGATCTACGTTTTTATGAACTTTTTTTCTCTTTCTCTTTTTTTCTTTTCTATCGCTTCATGACCGTATTGCTACCGTAACCACTTATAAATCCCAATTTGTTCTGGGACACGCCGTATATATTATTATAATATACGTATAAACTTTTAAGCGTAAGGTAACGAATACAATAATCGTAATTTTCCATTATTTTTACGAACCCGCATTACACTTGACTGAAGGTAATAAGAAACGACGAGCAACATAAGACTCGCCCGCATATTTCGTTACGCTTTTTGAATTTACGATTTCAGTTGAAGGACTGGAATTGAATGACCCTTAACGTAGTAATTCATACGCTAATGAGCAATAAAAAAATCTATAAATATAGTTTCAATTATGGAAAAATTTCAGAAAATATTTATAGGAAATTTTTAAGGAAATATTTATAAGAAATATTTAAATCGATTTAATAGATCCTTGAGAACTATTAAGATTATTAAAATTTGAATGTGCTTCGTAATTTTTGCTTATGATTTTTTATTTTTTTTTTAATTTTTTATTAGACTCTCTCTCTCTCTCTCTCTTGTGTATTTAAATGTGACTCGAAAGATTACGCTATATATCTAAATATCCATCTTTATAATTATTTTATTGACAATATATTCGAATAGAAATTTTCTTATAGAAATACATTTCTAATTCGTTACAAGCTCAACTTTCTAACAACCATTACTTCTTTCCTCTTTTTTCATTCTCTCTTTTTCTCTTTCTTCCTTTTTGCATCAACGCGATTTTACCTAACGCAATAAATCTTTCTTTCTTTCTTTCTCTCTTTCTTTCTCTTTTTATCTTTATCTCATATCTCTCTCTCTCTCTCTTTCTCTCTCTATATTCTCGTTGTCATGGTTAATTTTGCCAAGACGGATGTAAGAAGAGAAAATAATGAGTGTATTAACTGTATTAACGATTAACGAGTTTCTTTTTTCTTCTTAATTATCTCGCAAATTACATATAGAGAGATACGTATGTAACCACGTAAACATTATCTACCAGATAGATAAATAGATAGATAGATAGATAGATAGATAGATAGATAGATAGATAGATAGATAGAGATAGATAGAGAAACAGAAAGAAAGAGAGAAAGAGAAAGAGAGAGAGAGAGAGAGAGAGAAAACTGAATCGAGTTTGGTTCGCACGATCTTTCGAGTTATATCGGTAACGATCGACTGTGTAAACGGAAGCGAAATACAACTTTGTCCGTCGGACCAAACGACTCTGTTAGATTTACTATTAATCGGTTACACTCGAAGGATTCCGGAAATGGTAAAAAGACATCGTGTTATTCTATCGCGATATATCGATATCTCGCGGTCTTTTCGAAGTAATGCTGGCGCCAACGTCGTCGTAGGAAGACGAACGAACCAAACGATCCTTTTCCCAGGCACACCCTCTCTCTTTCTCTCTCTCTCTCTCTCTCTCTCTCTCTCTTTCTCTTTCTACTACGTTATCGATATCCTTTCATTTAAATTGAAGAGAATCGTGGTGTAACAGATATGGAGAATAAATAGATACATATTTATATAGCTCGTTATTAATCATCGTTCTGGATTAAACGAGTTTTGTGATATTAAATATCTGATGATAATAATAATAATAATAATAATAATAATAATAATGATAATGATGATGATCGTTAAAAATAATGAATCGTATAAGAAATGATCTTCCTCTTGAATTATATTCAAAAGATATTTACTTAGAACAGTACGAAAATATATCTACTGGTTTCATATATGATCTATACGATCTATAATATTTTAACATAATTTAATCATATAAAATTTCTTATATTTGATCATTGAATAGAAACAAATCATTATTGAACGATTAGAATTGTTCATAATGTTTGTAAATCGTTCGGAAATTGTAAGATGATCAGTTTTACTATCGTGGGATATATACATACAGGTACATTTCTGTGGAAGCACGTGTGAGATCGTAAATATAAGTAAACATTATACTTCGGAGTCGAGTCGGTTCACTATTTTCTTTTCTTTTCTTTTCTTTTTGTTTTACTTTTCTCTCTCTCTCTCTCTCTCTCTCTCTCTCTCTCTCTCTCTCTCTCTCTATGTATCTCTCTATCTATCTATCTCTTACTCTTTACCAATACAAGAGAACGAACTTGGCTCAGCGATGCTTTTGCTGCTGATCCTAACGGTGCTCTTCCTTTCTCTCTCTCTCTCTCTCTCTCTTTCTCGAATCATCTTAGCTCCTTCTTTCTCTTTCTCTTTCTATCTCTCTTTCTTTCTTCCTCTTTCTCTCTTACATTCTGTTCATGTAAGCGTTGCGTCACGTAGTGTCACGAGACTGGGACCTATCCCTGTTTTCTATGCAGATTTCACATGTACACATAGTTATACACATACATATATTTATACATACACATACATTTGAATATATATATATATATATATGTTATATTATGCATATATGTATATCGACTACATCGAAGCAGAAACCAAGTATGTATCTTGCAAATGGATGGTAACCGAGAGATCCAAGATCTCTCGCACACTTTCGCGAATTTGCTCTCATGGGAAAGAGTCAGAAAGAGAAAGATAATAATACATACATACATATATACATACATACATACATACATACATACCTACATACATACATACATATGTATATGTATATATATATATATATATGTAGGAGAAAGATTCCTAGCGGTTACCAGCTCGTCTGGAAAATTTTCTAGTAACCCAGTGACACGCTGACTACTGAGAAGAAGGCGTTCGTTAAGAGTAACGTGCTTTAAGCCGTATCTTAAGCTGGACCAAATCGGGATGCTGAATCGATTCGCACGAACTCGTAACGGTATCCCGGACTTCGATCCTTTTGAACCTTCTCAAACTCTTCCTCCTCCTCCTCTTTCTCCTCATCTTTCTCTTTCTCTATTACCGTTCAATCTTTTTCTTTTTTGTTTTTTTTTTTTTCAGATAGAAAACTAGAAGATAAACTTATAGATCTTTCGATTGGATTCGATTTATCGTTCCGATTCATTGAAAAATTCATCGTGATATTTATTTTCTATTGAAATTGTAAAAGATTATTAGTTGACTTTGTAAGTGCGACCTTTTCTATCAATCTAAAAAAGATATCGATTATTGTAATATCGATAATTTGTAATTTCGTATTTTTATGAAATAAGTACATATAAATATACGTTAAATTTGTATAATCTTATATAGAAATTTCGATGTGAATGTATTCACGATTAATACGGATCTATCGTATGTTGAAAAGAAAAGAGGAAATAATGAAAGTGGAATTAGTTATGGTTCGATAAGTTCGTATATAGATTATCGTCAAAGAAGAAACAGTAGATAAATATATTTTACATTTGAATGTAATAAAATATCTTCGTTGATTCTCAAATCTCGATTGTCGAGAGGTAGAGAAAGAAAGAGAGAGATAACTTTCGAACGTGAATAGAAAATTAATTTCGTGAGGAAAGAGAAGAAGAAAAAAGAAAAAGTAAATGATAATTAAAAAATACACGTATATGTGTGTATAAAGTGATTTTAAATTCGTATGACCTTGTGTAAAGATTTAACGTGAATGTATTCACGATAAATACGTATTGCATTTGAAAAAGAGAAATAATGAAGGAGAAATTAATAATGGTTCGATAAAATCGTATATCGTTTATCGTCGAAGAAAAAAAAAAAGTAGGTAAATATATTTTGCATTTTAATGTAATAAAAGGTATTCGTTGATATTAAAAAAGGAAGGTAAACGAATTCTCGATGAATGCTGCGTTCTGAGGAGAGAAAGGAAGAGAAAAAGAAAGAGAGAGAGAGAGAGAGAGAGAGAATGGAGGTCAGAGGTCGCGAGTGTCGATATATCGGTTACGCGAGAAGGCTAAGAAGATGAGAAAGACTCCTTGAAAGCGAGTTTAAAGCAGCTCGACTTGTTCGAGAGGCGTGGTCTGTCCCTTTTACCCTTTTTGCCCTTCGTTCTTTCTTTTTATCTACCTATCGTCCATTCTCAAAACTCTCGCTCATTTTATATACAAACGTATATACGTATGTATCTACTAAAATATAATACGTATTGAATAGACTAGTTATTCACGTAAATATAGAAATAATTTTATAAATATATTAATTTTATAAATATCAATATATATACATATGTATACGTATTTTATACTTTGCCCGAAATTCTTTTATTCGTTATAATATTATTACGTTTGTTATTCGACGTATGTGTTTCGTACATATATACATATACATATATATATATATATATGATCAGTATATTAAAAAATTCCGAAAGAATTGAAAAAAAAGGACGGATCTCAAATTAGCATTATCACCATCACCCAAACCAAATTTATACGCACTTACGTAACTTTAATAACCTTTATTCGTTTTCTTTATCGCAAATAGAACTTCTACACTTATCAATAGAAAAACACTGACGAATCATATAACCGATGCTTTCTCGATCTGCAATTACTCGCATAAAAAAAAAAAAAAAAAAAAAAACAAAAAAAATGAAAGAAAAACATTAAACATTACTTTAAAGTAATAAGATAAGCCTAGCCAAGCGTCATCTCGTTATCTATTATAGATAAAGCTCATGATCGTTAGATCGGAGATAATTTATTTAGTGAGATTATTCTAACGAAATTCTCGTAATCGAATAGCAGCTACCGTTTACGACTAGTTACGACGAATCAACATGGACTCTTTGTGGTATTCAAGCAATGCATGCGTTGAGAATCCCCTCCTCCCCGCCATGACTGGCGCGTATGTACGCATTCCACAAAGTAACGGCATCATCAACTTCTCGGAATTCTTCCGCCATCTTTCCTCGCGCCTATCGATAGGCACGAGAGAGAAATTGGGGTGAGTTTAGCACGATAAACCTTCCCTTTCGCCGACTCGCTTCAAAGCGTTCGATGATCGACGTTATAAAAGCTTCGTATTTGTTCTTTCTTTTCTTTACATATATATGTGTATGTATATATATATATATACATATATTTTTTATCTGTATATACGTGTACGTGAGTAGTATAATATTGTATATGTAATATATAATATATAAGGGAAGATTAGCCAGGCCGGGCAATGTGGTCATTTGTCGTTATATTGTTAGAGTATGCTCGTGATAACGCTATATGATAATGATAACGATATATCTTTGAAACATGTATGTGTATATATATATATAATTTTTTATGAGGTTTTACATGACTTACCCGGTATATAACATTCTTTCTTTCTCTTTCTCTCTTTTCTCTCTCTCTCTCTCTCTCTCTCTCTCTCTCTCTCTCTCTCTCTCTCTCTTTCTTTAGAACTATACAACAATAGGGTGGAGTAAATTCCACCAATTATAATAGAAAGACTGATGACTTAATTTCATTACAATGTTCTCCATATTTAATATCTTAATGTACATAGGTATTTATGTATAGTGTCCCACGTAAAATATTCATATATTATTTATGTGTATATATATATATATGCTTTCAAATTTTTCTAATATTAGACAAGTCGAATGTAAATGTAAAGATATAATCGTAAATAAAATCGAACGTTTAAAGAACACGATATTGTCGAAAAAAGAAAATGTAACTCGAAAGAAGGTTGACCATAAAAGACGAAGGTTTACTTTCTCTAATAATAATAGTTTGGAATTTTACAACTCAAAAATTCGAAATAATCAATAATCAATGTAGACGTATAAATATTTGTATAAATATTTTAACGAGGATCGTTTTTATGTCCTATATAATTATTTTCAAATGTAAATCAAATACCTAATCGATATGTATTATAGATTAATGAATTAATTATTAGAAACAATATTATTTTTCATTTCATTTTTATTAAAAAAAATATATATTTTTCTTGTCGATTAATTCGTATGAATTATTAAATAAGAAAATCTTAACAAATGGTATTTTATTTACAATTAGTTGTTGTTCTTGTTCAATTTTTCTCTCTACCCTCCTTCTTCTCCTCCCCAGTAAATTAATCAGATTATTTTCACAAGGAAACACCGATAATGTTTTAACATCGATCAACGTTCTATCGTTTAATCGATGCCTACGGTGTTCTTACTCGTAATATACTCCCATAACGGAACAAACGGTATCTTCTCTTGCTTTCTTGATGACTGATAATTGCAAACGATAAATCGCGAAAGATTTTAAGTCGCTAACATCGGAAATTCAATTAAGAAAAGCAAATCATCTGCATTGATTTAATCTCATACGTGTAATATTATTCCTTTGTATTTATTTTTAATATAATATAACGAAATACGTAGTGTATAATTGCATTAATATTAATTATCATTAAATCCTTTGTATAAAAATTATGACGATGATAACAACGATTACGACGACGACGACGACGACGACGACGACGACGACGACGAATAAGATTATGAAAAATGTAAAAGAAGAACAGAAAATTAAATTAAAAATAATTAAATTAAAAAGTAACGTGGGGACAGAGAGTTATATATATATATATAAGATTAATTTATTCGAGAAAAGAGAAAACATTTTTTTTAAGTTAAAAAATATTGAAGAAATCAATAAAAATTTTTCTTTGCGTTCGTCTTCGTGTTGGAGTGAATGTTCTATTCTATTCTCTCTCGGATCGGGAAAGGTTACACTCTATCGGGTCCAGAAGTGAAAAGCTATCACGCGAGTAGTATAAAGAACACACATATATATATATATATACCTACATAATACATATAAATATATATATATATATATATATATATATATCTTATATCGATAGTTTCCTTTCGAAACAACTCTCCGTTACGAGATGAAACACGCTTGCGACTGCCGTAATTACATCGTCTCACTCGGTGTGGTCATTAAAAAGAAAAAGAGAGAGAGAAAGAGAAAGAGAGAGAGAGAGAGAGAGAGAGAGAGAGAGAGAGAGAGAGAGAGAGAGAGAGAAGGAGGATGGGAGAGAGGGTAAAAAAGGGACAAGTCAAAAAAAATAAATAATCGTTACGTTTGAGATTCATTACTAAAAAATCAATCATTAAATTCTATCGTTAATTATTGCGTCCTATATTTTTCCTTCTTGTTTCATTGTTCTACTTTTTTATATTTTTTATATTTTTGATTCTGTCAATAATTGTTCATTTAGATAGAAAGTATGAAAACTGTTCAATAGAAAATTTAATCAGATACAGAATATTGCATGTATCTTGAAATTACTTATTTATCAGCCCGATAATACTATTACATGTTCAGTATGAGTAGATATTAATTGATATTACGCCAATGATAATGTCATCGAACAATTCAATATAATATCTAAATGTTCGATAATAAAAACAATTTTTTTATACATACATATATATATATAAAACAACGAGAAAATTCCGACATATTTGAATTATATTAATCAATCCAAATCTTGTAACAACTTGAAAAAAAAAAAAAAAAAAAAAAAAAAAAAAAAAAGAATTGAGAAGTCCTATCAAAGATCACATTCGATCTATCAATTCGAATCAATTAACAAATATGAAATACAAATTTCCACCGAAGTTCATGTAAAATATTTTATCTTTTAAATCGTGTTCGTTTCAAAGACGAAGGTCGTGTGCTTTCCCTTTCCATTCCCGATCGATCTCGAAATAAATCGGGTAAGTCGACTAAGGGAAAGGTCAAAGAGATAGAAAGAGAGAAAGAGAAGGATAGATAGATAGTTACATAGATAAAGAGAAACAGAGAGAAACAGAGACGAAGATAGGCAAGTTGAACCTGACGAACGTCGGGTCTTCGACCTGACACGGTGGGCGCCAACAGAAGAGAAACGAAGAGTGTAACTCTCTCTCTCTCTCTCTCTCTCTCTTTATCTCTCTCTCCTTATCTCTCTTTCTCTCTTTATCTCTCTCTTTTTCTCTCATTCTCTCTTTCTTTCTCTCCTTTTCTCCTTTGCACTCTCTTCTGTATGCTGTGCAGAGCCACTTTGCCACGACACAGCCATAAACATCACTGAATGGAGACCACCCACCGGGCTTGCACACTTCTCGGAAGCGTTCTTGCGCATTTCAGCGAAATGACTTCGAGTCCACTCGCATCTTTTCTCGCTCGCAAAAATTCACTTCGAAAATAGACAGAAGAAAGAAAGGGGGTAGGAGTGAGAAGAGAAAGAGAGAAAGAGAGAGAGAGAGAGAGTAGAGAAAATACTCTTTGCTTCGTGGAATATGTTTGAATACGATCGAAAAGCTTTGCTACGAGTGTTGTATCAATTCGATGAGAAAAGAATTGTTCAGGACGAACTACGGATTAGACGATGAATTCTTTTTGCTTCTAACGCTATTCTATACGATAAAATATTATGAATGAAAAGTTACATAGAAAATTGTAAAGGAAGAAGTATATCTTCTTCTGTAGAAGTAAAAAAAAAAAAGTAAAAAAAGAAAAAAAGATGTGATGGTATTCGTTCGTATCTAATGCTTGTCTAATGTTAATATAGAATACGAATGAAGGAATATCTATTAAAAAAATTGGAAGGAATAGGTATAGTAAAAATTTAGTAAAAAAAAAAATGTTCAAGATAGAACACATGACATGGAGGTTCGTTCGTTGGGGTTTAATACTTGTTTGAGATAGGATAGAAACGAATAAAATAAAAAAATACTTAGAAAATTAAAAAGGAAGAGGCATGTGTATCTAGTAAAAGAAAAAAGAAAGAAAAATGGAGACGTTCGAGATAGAATCACACGGGCATGATGGTCCGTTGCCGTCTAATGCTTGTTAGCGATAAGATATGAATAAAGAAATACCTAGAAAATTGAAAGAAAGTAAAGAAGAAGAGTTATGTGTCTAGTAAAAGTCTAGTATAAAAAAAGAAAAAAAACAAAAAAACAAAAAAGGAAAAAGAGAAAAAAATGTTCAAGATAGAACACACGACATGATCGTTCGTTGGCGTCTAATACTTGTTTGCGATAGGATACGAACGACGAGATAAATAGAAAATTCAAGGGAAGTCTAGTATAAAAGTCTAGTAAAAAGAAAAAAAAAAAAAAAAAAGAAACGAAGACGTTCAAGATGGAACACACGATATGATGGCTCGTAGCGTTTAATGCTTTCTTGTGATACGATACGAACGAAGAAGATATTTAGAAAATTGAAAATTAAGTAAAGGACGATGTATTTGTCTGGTGAGAAAAAAGTTCGGTAAAAAAAAAAAGAAAGAAAAGAAAAGAAAAGAAAAAAGGTTGGAGATAAAAAACGCAAGACATGATAAATTTGTTGAGATCTAATACTTGTTTAAGATGGTATACGAATGAAAAGACGCTTGGAAAATTGAAAGAGATATATGTCTAGCGTAAAACATTAGAACAGGTAAAAGAATAAAGAAAAGGAAGGGGAAGAAAAATTTTCAAGATAAAACACACGACATGATGGTTCGTTGGCGCCTAATGCTTTTTCGCGATACTATTGCCAATGAAGAAATACTTAGCAACATTGAAAGGAAGAGGTACAGTAAAAGTCTAGTAAAAGAAAAAGAGAAAAAAAAAAAAGGAAAAAACAAACATACGTTGTAGAGATAGAACACACGAGACACGATAATGCGTTTCGTTTAATGCCTTTTCATGATACGATAGGAATGAAGAGATATTTATAAAGCTAAAAAAAAAAGAAAAGAAAAAAATCAAAGAAAAAATCTTTCATGGTACAATGAATTAGTTATATCTAATGATTGTTTGTTATACGATACGAATGAAGAGATAGTTGAGAAGCTGAATGAATGAAAGACAATTCAAAGGTATTAAAATCTTTTCAGTTTGTTAAGCTCTACTTATAGATAATGGGAATGATTGACGTACACAGAAAACTATATTTATCTTATTCTCGTAATAATGACAAACAAACAAAGAGGAATATGTATGTAAGTTTAACGAACGATAATAAGATCGTATCGAAGAAGAAATAAGAAACGGAAGGAAATAGAGTTGATTAATCAAGCGTTTATGAATGGATCGACGATCGAAGACTAATAGTTAATTATCTAATGTGAATTACATTTAATGTTGCATTTCATTGCATCTCGTACGTCTAAAAAGTTCGAAAGATATACAAAAGGTGATCGTAAGAAATGTTAACGGAGGTATAAGGATAATTACAAGGAAATTCTTATTGGTAAAAAGGATATATTAGAAACAAAAAAAAAACAAAAAAGTAAAAAGAAAAAAAACTGAAGAAAAAAGAAGATCGATTGAAAATGGACGTTTTATTAATTAAATCGTTGTTAATGAAGTTTGAAAAATAATTATGTCGGCATGAGGAGCAGTAGTCGCTTCGACATTGTTAACAAGCTAATCTAATCGTTGGATAAAAAAGAGAAACTAGAGATTAGTGTGGACGAACTGTTCAATGACGTTACTAGTAGTTGAAAAATCGGTGAAGAGCGTGTCGATCGATCGATAGATCGATAGATCTATCGATCGATCGATCGATCGGTAACTTCCGACCGATGGTAGCTGATTAAAATAGTAGTAGTACTGCTACCGCTCTTTCTCTCTTTCTCTCAACATCCGCTACGAGTTCTTGTCGAAACGCGTGATAGGTGAACAGCCGGTTCGCGAGATCTCGACTACTCGTCTCATTCTCGTCGTCTTCTTCGTCCTCGAACGTGACGAGGCAAGATAACTTATCAGGTGACTTTCTACGAGTTATTAGTCAAATTGTGTTGAAAAGAAAGTAAGAGAGAAAGAGAGAGAGAGAGAAAGAGAAATCCATATTTGTGTGCACGTATAGTTATTCACGTTAGAATATTCTAATTATAAAAAAGTATACAAATATAAATGTATATAATGTAAAAAAAAAGAAAATAAAGTGGATATATATATATACGAAGTAAATGTATATAGAATAAAGAAAATATATATATATATATCTATGATAGTATATCTATAATATATTAACAATAATATATCTGCAACTATAATGTTTAATAAAAAAAAATATAAAATACGATATTAAACATATACGTATGTAGTGTATCGTCTATACAATATATTAATCGAATATTGATTCAACATTTAGAAATTTTGTTAAGGAACACGACGAATTTAATCTTTTACGATGCTTGAACTTTTATGTGACGATAAAATTCCAATAAAAAAATTCGATTGAAATTTAAATATTTAATTTCTTTATCAAAATATTAATTCGTATATACGAAGAATGCGTATTTCTTTGCGTGCCAGCACTTTTCACCCCTAGCTCATAATAAAATCATACGTCATAGTCCGACGATAATAGGCAGCTCTAGCAGCGAACACGGATTACACGTCTTCGCGAGAGTTTTACGATCTTCTCCCTCCCCCTTTCCCCCTTTTTGCCTCCTTCCGCCACCCCTTTCCGCCATCTTTTCAAAGGCTCCTTGAGTTATGTAACTTCGAGCGTTTAGAGCTTAGGAGAATAAGATCGTGCGTTTTCGTTCGATCTTTCGTTCAAGTGAAGAAATGATCGTTGAAAGAGAAAGAGGAAGAAGAAGATAAAGAAAAAGAAAAGGAAGAAGACGAAGATGAAGATGAAGATGAAGATGAAAAAGAAGAAGAGGAAGATCGAAGATCGAAGATCGAAGATCGAAGATCGCACGTTTCCTTTTTTTTTATCGTGGATAATTCTTGCGGCTACGAAAGAATTTCCCGTTTGCGTATAGTCTCACCATCGTCATGTTATCTTTATCTATAATATAATATTATTTGTAGATATAATGTATGAATAAATTTGTAAAATTTATCTTTCTTATATATTCCGTAAAGTTCTGTGATTACGAAAGTTACTTAAGTCGTTTATTTTTTAATAGTTAAATATATACATAAAAACAGAGAGAGAGAGAGAGAAAGAAAGAGACACAACATTAGTATTTTAAAGATATATATATGAATGTGTATATATATATATATACATAATATAAATATATTTATATTAATATTAATTTATTGGATATTTATATTAATAAATATAAATATTTACTGTTAAAAAATGTATATACGTACTTATGTATTATTTGTAATACACGTATTGATTTGATCTTTAAGACGTTGATTGCCACACGCGTAATATAGACAAAATCGCGCAATATTTTAGTTGTAGGAATTTCTTTTTTTTCTCTTCTATTTTAAATATACAAGGTGTCCGTCCGTCCACATATGTCCGTGCAAATATCTCGCGCAAATGGTTGAACTTACTTACAGGAAAGTTTAAACAAGAGAAAAATTTGTACGATTCAGGCATGACTGCGAAGCGCGTGTAAACGATTTCTTTTTTTTTTTCCTATTTACTCGTGACCTTTCCACGTGACGAAGGTCAATATAATTTTATTAAACGGATATCTATAATTCTTAAGAAATATCAATTAAATGTAAATTCCTTGGACAATTTGTAAATACGTAACTTGGTAAAGTCGATGCGACGTTCAAGCAAAAATTCTTACAAATTTTCGTTACACCCGGTATGTCTCGTAGTGAAAAGTGGCCGGTGTTGGGTCTGGCCATAGAGAATAGATGCGTAAGGAATGGACGATTTCGAAAGTAATAAAGCTGGTGCTGGAGCTCGTCGTATTCGTGTACGAGAAGAAAAGCGAGAGAGGAAAAGAGAAAGAGAAAGAGAAAGAAAAAGAAAAAGAGGAGAGAGAGAGAGAGAGAGAGAGAGAGAGAGAAAGAAAGAGAGACAAAGATAGAAAGAAAGAATAGCAAGAAGGTATGCGAGCTAGAGGAAGAAAGGCGAATAGGCATTACGAGAGAGAGAAAAAGAGAGAGAGAAAGAAAGAGAGAAAGAAAGAAAGAAAAAAAGACAGAGAGAGAAAGAGAGATAGAGAGAGAGAGAGAGAATGAATACTCGGTGAAGATCGTCGAGAGTAACAGAGCCAGTGGTAGTGCAGTAGTAATAATAAAGTGGTAGTGGTTGGCACGTCACGGTCCAACAGGCCGATCAACCGGCCGTGCTGCGAGCCGGCTACTGGTCTCCGCCCACGCAGAAACGTGTGCACGTGAACACATACACATGCACATATGCATAGATATACATATACATATACATACATGCATGCATACACACCATATATATATATATATATATACATACATATAAATATTTGTGAACATATTCGTGAACTCTTCTACATGTGTGTATACGTACATGTATGTGAATGCGTGCGTGTGTATATGCGAGTGTACATGGTACTTGCATACTTTTGCATACTCGCGAGACACGGCATCGTAAGAGTTCGTGGCAAGCTTCGTTTACCTTCGTGGTATGTGAAAAAGAGAGAGAAAGAGAGAGAGAAAGATTAGAGGGTGGGTGGATACTTGGATGAAGGCAGAGAATTACGAGGCTTCGATTAAGCAGGATGATCCTTGTGGAGGCCAATTATATTCATCGCGGAAGGATGTTCAACAATTTTGCGTTGACCATGACGTTACCTTACTTCCTATCCTCACGATTATTAATAATGCGTAGGTATACGTGTGTATTAGTTCGTACGTATTCGTTTGTATGTTCGTGCGTATGCTATATATATATATATATATATATATATATATATAGATATATGCGCGCGAATGTAATATACTTGTATATACTACAGGATGATTGTAGAACTTATTTTTAAACGAAAGAAAAGAATGATCAAAAGAGAAAAATAAAAGGGAGAATGACGAATAATAGAATCAAGAAATCTTTTTCTTTTTCTTCTTCTTCTTCTTCTTTTTTTTGTACTTTCTTCTTCTTTGCTTAAAATAACCCGAATAAAAAATACAAAAGTTGTGAAAAGAGAAGGAAGTACCGACGGAAATCATCGATTAAAATCTTCTTACTTCGTCAGACGAGTCAATTGCATTTCTCGTCTGACCATACACTGACACATTCCACTCGATTCTTCTTTTTCCTCTATCCTATATCATTCTCATCTGTCTTTCTCCCTTGCAATATCATAGTAAAACACATATAAATCAATCGTATACGCGTTGCCCAGTATTTTCCCGATCTTTACTATCTCATTCTTTCTTTCTTTCTCTCTTTTTCTTGGTATTTATCTATCTTTTTCTAACTTGCGCCGTAATTTTCTACTCATCAATTCGCCTCCGACTCATTGGGGAAGTCATTTATCGTTCGTCATCCTACTTCTTTTATACTTTTGTTATTACTTTTGTTTTGTATTTTTATTTATTTTTTTATTTTTTTATTTTTTCGCACACGTATATATATATATATATATACACGTACATACATAAATGAAACAACACGTGGCTCCGGTATTATTTTCTTTTTTTAATTCTACATATTTATATACACATATATATATAAATATATGTTCTTAAGATATACCGGTACATTGCATCGAGGAAGATAAATGCGCGGGCGTCCAAGTTTCCGATGCGTGCTGGAGAGTAACTGGTTCGGCAGGAAGAAATAAGAAAGAATGAAAGAAGAAGAAGAAGAAGTAGAAGAAGAAGTAGAGGAAGAAGAAGAAGAAGAAGAAGAAGAAGAAGAAGAAGAAGAAGAAGAAGGATGCTAAGAGACGAGGAGAAATATTTCTCGATTAAATGAACCTTACGTAAGAGCGAGTAACTCTATCTCTCTCTTACTCTTGCTACTCTCTTAAGAAACATACTTATGTATGTACGTACGTACGTACGTATGTATGTATATATGTATATACGTATGTATGAGCGTACGTAGATACATACGAATTGACTCGATCATTACGCTTCTAGTACCATGCCAATTTTACGTGGTACAAGTTCGCTCCGATATCTTTCATGTTTTTTAATCAGATAAATAAGCGAACAAGATGATAAAATTGACGATGAGATTTTATATGTCAAAGAGAGAGAGAGAGAGAGAGAGAGAGAGAGAGAGAGAGAGAGAGAGAGAGAGAGAGAGAGAGAGAGAGAGAGAGAGAGACAGAGAAAGAGAGAGAAAAAAAATAGACATACACAAGTGATTTTATTGCGGTCAACTCTCGGAGACGAGAGTAGATTCTTAAAAGTTGTAAGAGAAAAGAAACAAATGGAAGAAAAAAAGGAAAATAAAAAAAAAAAAGAGAGAAAAAGAGAATAACGCGAATCATATGTACGAGCAATTGTACGAACAATTGTATTCTTATCTAATACGTACGTATCGAAGTGTATCTAATCACGTACCGTAGCTTTTATCTTCTTAGCTTTTATCTTCTACTGTAGATTTTTCTTTCTCGCTTAAGAATAAATAAAAACTTTTCTATTACGTTCAGGCACAGTTTTATATACGTATATACATACATATATACTTACATATATATTATATATATATATATCTTTCAGTAAAGATATATAAATTCGTTCAAACGTAATTAAGTACCGTTCGGAAGTGAGATCGCAGCGAGAGTAAAAACGTATCTATTCGCGTAGTTGGACGATCTTTCGTGGAAAATTTTTCAATGGTCTACAACACTCGATCTCTGAGATTCTAACGGATTGCTCTTATCTTATCCGATCCAAACGGATAAATCGACGTACCCACGCGTTGCCGACAGGATGCGTAGGAGTTTTAGGACTCGAGCCTTTCTCTGGCAGACATCGTGACGCTTATATGAGAAGTTCGTCTTCTTCTTTTTCTTCTTTTTCATCATCATCTTCTTCTTCTTCTTCTTCTTCTTCTTCTTCCATTTTCTCTTTTACTTATTCTTCTTCTTCCTCATCATCATCATTATCATCATTATCATCATCATCATCATCATCATCATCATCATCATCATCATCGTGATCATCATTTTCTTTCAAGAGAGATGAGCGTCGATTTCGTTGTAGAAAATAGGTGAAAAAAATCTCATGAATGAGTCAGGATCGAAACGTTGCAAGTGGTTGTTGTTGGGGTTTAGTTTTACCGGAAGAAAGGTAGATGTAGGCAGACAATAGGACTAAGTGTCAAGAAAAAGAAAGAAATAATGAGAGAAAGAAAGAAAGAGAGAGAGAGAGAGAGTAAAAGAGAAGGGGGTCCTCTTCAACACAAGAACGTCGTCTTTCGTGATTTGCATGCAATGCGAATGTAATACGATAAATATGTATGATTTCGGTGAGACAAGAGTGAAAACGTTTGATGGGATAACTACACACATAGATATTTACACGTACGAATACTTATAGAAATACTATGTATTTATACGCGCGTGTGTGTGTGTATAGATATATATATATACAAACACAAACGTAGAAATGCCGGATGCACGGAGTCGATTCTTGCGACACGATCCATCGATATCGTTTATTTTTTTTTATCCTACTCTTTCCTTCAACGGCAAATGGTTTTAAGCTTCCACAGCACGTAAGTTCCGAGTAAACGAAACGGTAAAATGCAAGTCGTACTGGATAAAAAGAATATATATATTTATATATATATATATATACACACACACACACATCTATCTACATGCTTCCGGTTTTATTAACGAGAGAGAGGAAGAGAGAAAGAAAGAGAGAGTTCAATCGTACCGAAAAAAAAGTCGGAAGGTGTCACGTATAGAGAGAGAAAAAAAAAAAAAAAGAACAGAAAGAAAGAAAAGAAGAAAATATATTTAAGAATGACCTACCCCCTCTCCTCCACCCTTCGCCGTATCGTCATATCTCTTAGTATCGCGCGCGCATACACGGGCTTAAGTTATGTAAGTAGATACATAAATTTATGTGTGTAAGAAAGGAAGGAAGAAAGATGGAAGGATTTTGCTTGGTTGATGGTATAAATAAGCTGAGCACGTAGTAGTAATAGTAGTAGTAGTAGTAGTAGTATAGTAATAGTATAGTAATAGTAGTAATAGTAGTAGTAGTAATGTAGTAATAGTAGTAATAGTAGTAGTGGTAGTAGTGTAGTAATAGTAGTAAAATATGTTGGTATTAATCAACGTCCTCGTCATAGAGTTGGTTCCGATGGCGCCGGTAGTAGTATACACGGTATAGCAATTTCCAAGATAACAATCCCGTGAGTAAATGTTCCAGCTTAAAACACCATAGGGGAAAATCGCAGAAAGATCGGTTTCTAATTATCGACGATAACCGATAATGGCGGTAGATAACTATCCGATGTTAACGCCATCTAAACACGCTCGTAATATTCAGATACGAAAAAGAAAAGTCTAGTAAGACTTCTAATTACGTTTTGTTAAAAGGAAGTTTAGGTAAAATACTTATGATGGTATATGTCTGTCTCTCTTATCGATACTAGTTGATAATAAACGGATGGATGTGCGACCGCAAGAAGGATCTCGTTTCGTTTTTATAAACCGATCCGAACGAATTAATTTGACGAAAGACGATATTAATCCTCGTACGACGAATTCAAGACGATTTTGATTCGACGATTATCGGAGGATGATCGTAGACTTATCAGATTATATGTCGCTAGTAATAATCTCTACTTGTATATAATACATCTAATTTATATTATCTAAATAAAATTAAAGAAAAAAAGATTACAACATAAACATATAGATACATATATATTTACGATAGGTCTGATGTATACTCGGACGTATGTACTTTTATATCCAATTACTTGTAAGAAAAACGCGTTGGTAAAATAGAAATTTCATTATCAAAATGATCTCTATTAGCGTTCCGCAGTCTCGAGCAAATCCACTTCGGTGATCGAGGCTAATTAAAAAGAGAGAACGAAGGAATGAAGTAAGAAAAATTATTTCTGAAATCGATCGAGTTAATATGTCCACCGAGATGGTAAGTGCATGTCACTGGGGAATAGATTTACCGTAACGATGATTGAAATCCGTCGAACTAAGTTTCGCCGAATAAGAAATGGAATAAGAAGGGGATGGAGAGGGGAAAAGGAGGGGAAGGAGAGGGAGAGGGAGAGGGGAGAAGAACGTGCTGGGTGCTTCTGGCGGTGTTGCCCGCGAACGAGCGATTACGAGCGAAGTAGAAAGTAGTTGGGTAATGGTCAGACACGATATCTCAACGAATGAAGGATACTACGGTTAAAGCAGCCGTAGGTAACTAACTAATGGCGAATAAAGCGCGAGAGAGGAGAGTTGGGTGGTAGAGAGAGGTTTGAGGATTATGTCGGATGATTGGGCGTAGAGACTTTCCAAGAGATTTTCCGATCGCGAATGTTGGTACATTAAGAGACATCGTAATTCTGTTGCGTTATTCGCTAGGATCAACGTTAGAGAGAGAGAGAGAGAGAGAGAGAGAGAGAGAGTGACTAAGTTGTGGCTAGCCGCAATTGACGAGAAGAAGATATAAGCGATTTAAATGCGAAATCGACGAAATCCTAATGGCACTTCTTTTTTCTCTCTCTTTCTCTCTCGTAATCGTTCATTTTCATCGTAATACGATTGCAAAGAGATGGAAGAGGAGAGAAAGAGGGGGTTGTAAAGATAAAAAAGAAAACGATTCGACTGACCGATAGGTTTGACTATTGGAAAGTATCAAGTAACAGGAAGTATCAAGGATTCGTCGAGCCGTTGAACCTGGTGATATCGTCGTCGTTTAATTCCGCTCACGAACCGAGCTCCGAGGCACACCAAGGTCCATTATACGTCTCACTGATGTTCTTCTGTATCCCCGAGGCTCTGGCCAAGTACACCCAACTTGGATTTCTCGCTGAACGTGGATCGAAGAAGTCGTTGGCAAACGAACGAACGAGGAGCTCTGGATTAATCGTGAAAGTAGGTGGTCTTGACAATTTTATCGTCATCACGATCGATCAATTTTCGACTCAGAGTTTCATTCGGGTAACCGTAGTGGCCAAAATAGCGTGAGAAAACAGGAGACGTAATAATAATTCGAATTTATCGGAATTTAAGGGCTATAAATGGTTAATTAAAAAGTCTACCCGAGATACTAACGATTATTTCTTTCAGAGCTTCTATCGTTCCTGGTTCTCAGAAGAGATCGTAAAAATCGCACGTAATACCACTCCGCTCGATAACTGGTCCGCCGATGGATTAACAGCCGACGGTGGTAATCGGAGGACTTCCTGAACTATCCGAGAGAAGTGCATTTCCTAGACGTCATTATAAGTATCGGTAGTGGAAAAGAGGGCTGTGAGGAGAGGGGGAGGAGGGGTGACGATTAAACGAATAAGGACTTATGGCAATATAGAAGCAGCTACTGGCGCTGTTGCTGTTGCTATTGGTGTTGCGGCTGGAGCGCATCTTTTATAACGCCCAGTAAAATACTCCTTTAAAAAGATTTCCCTGGGGCTTCACGAGCTTTCTTGGCGAATTTAATGATTTCAACCCTTTTACATTGGACAATTTACTTCTGAACTATTATATCGTGACCGCCGTTATATTTTCTTTTTTCTTTTAGGACTAGATCGCGTGAACGTCGAGATCGAGAAAGGTAAACGATTGTGTATGTTCTTGCAGGGTGATCGACGAATCGGTACGATTCATTTGAATATCGATTAAAGGTCGAGTCTGGGATTTAAAAGAATGAAAGATATTAACAAAAAAAGAAACAAGGAAAGAAAAGAAAAGAGGAAAAACTTACGAGTTAGAGGTAGAGCGTGCCGACTCGTCGAGGTGCTACGACCGTGACAGCCAAACGGGGTCCGCACTTGGTCGGTGGTAATGGTGCCGTGGTCGCGGGTGGTGGCGTTTCCGGTCTCGTACATCCAAGCCCGCTTCCACCTCGAAGTTCCCAGACTAAGTTCGTCAACGACCGTGGTCTGCTCAAACGCCGCGATCTGAATAAATGAAAAGTACGAGAGAAATTATGTTACGAGCGAAGAAAAATGTAACAAGGGTTATTTTTTTGCTTTTTTATTAGCGACGAGATTGTCGCTTCGATCGTTCTTTGACATTATACCTCTTTTCTGGAAGCTTAGCACCCGCACCGGAATCACCGGACGTCCTACCACCTGAATGACTGGAGTCTAGAGTCCCATCGAGTTCCATAGCCTGCTGCAAATTCGTTAGACTTTTGTAACGTATGTTGAAGAGAGGAGAGCCACCTTTATAGCCTGGCGGTGTCTCCTTTAACGGCGAGGCGCTCTTTTGCCTCATCAAAGGACGTCCTCTCTGGGTGCCGCTATTCTTAACGTACAACTTTGCCAAAGGTGGCTTCTCGAGTTTCGGCTGTGGAGCTTCCTTAACCGCTCGCCTCGTTCTCTTTTCAGCTTGTATCTTCTTCGTTGGGATTGTCTCGATCGGTGGTGGTTCCGGTCTGTCGTCTAGCAATGGCGCGATCGTGACGGTGACAGGTGTCAACGGTGGACTTGAACTTTGGCCGGGGCTCAGTGGGCTTTCGTAGGGAGACCTGACGCTTTTCGGCAATGGCGCGAAGCCGCGAACGTAATCGTAAATCTGATCTATCTCGTCGTAATCCTCGGTGCAGGAAGAAGGTGGCACGCGATTTTCGTCCCGGTATCCGACGTGACCGGAGGATGTCTGATGACCACTACTGTGATAATGATGATGATGATGATGATGACTGCCGTTGTTGTTCCTGTGATGACCGAGAGGAGCATTTTCCGAGTTGGCCGAGGATCGCCTGAGAAATCCCGACGCACTTCTGGTCTGTCTCGAGGGCTTACTCTCGCCCAAGCGACCGTCGAGAACGTGAGCACGATCGGCAACGTCGGCTACGAGCCGTGAGGCTCGTTCGATCAACCTCGTGAATTCTTGCATCAATCTCAGGGCCTCCTCGTTTCTCGCCTTGACCAACTTCAAAGGTGCCGCCAATGGCAACGCCACCGCTGCTCCCTCTCTCTGTAAGGGCAATGCGAACACGTGTTCCTCCTCGAAGGTCGAAAGGAGCCTTAGCTCCGGCACGAACTGGGACGATGATTTCAAGCCTCTCGGTGGCTGCCCGTGGACCAATCTAACCGTTAGTGGTAGCCGTTTGCTCAGCAACGCCTTCGCCGTGTGAACGCCGCTAATGTTATCCTCTCTTGCGAGTGCGCTGAAGCGGCCACGTTGTTCCATGCTCAAAAGTATGCTCTCACCTCGACAGTCGACGCATCGTAGGAATCGTCCGCGACCTGGTAATGCCACTTCACCGGCTGTCACGATTGTCTCACCAGCCGCCAGCGTTCTCGTTCCTTCGGGCACGACTATTCCAGACTCGTCATCCACTCTGCAAGCTATACCACGTACCGTTTCTCGTACCAAGGCTCCTTCTTCCGGGCATCTTCGAGAGAGCTCGTTCACAGACTCGATTCCACGGACCTGTAGAACCCCCACGCGTTATCATGAATTCATAACTTTAGTCCCTATCGTTTCGCGAAAAAGAAATAAACAACAAACGAACGAACGAAAAAGAAAACATGCAAAGATTTTAAAAGAAACGATTCTACGATCATCGTTATAAGAAAAGCCTCTCGTGAACCCACCGCTCGACCTTCCTCGCTCAAAATCTCAAAATATCCGGCATAGGAGTCCGGGATAGCTAATCTTGGCCCGATCCCAACGACTCTGCGTCCTTCCTTGATTTTAACAGCCTGTGCAACGATTTTGCGTCTACGGCCAGCCGACAAGAGCAACGCCGTACTTTGAAGACTCGGGGCTGGTAAAGTTGGTACACCAAGACCACCATATTGACCCTTTGTGATCTTGATCACAGCCGGCAGACGATATTTAGTGACAAATTCTCGCAAATATGTCGCTTCCTCGGCCCAACGTGCGGCCGCCACGACAATTTGACCGTCGGTTGCAGCCATCGTCTTAGCCGTCCGAATAAGACGGACTATGACGTCCTCCTCTCGTCCTCCTCGAGAGGTTAACCCCTGTTCTTTCCTCCAGGACCTCCTCCAGGCCCTTTCTCAACGCTACTCTTGCTTTTGTTGTTTTTGCTGCTGTTGTTGTTGCTCTTGCTGCTGTTGCTGCTGTTGCTGCTGTTCTTCTTGTATCTGCTGCTGCTGCTGCTGCTCCTGCGAATCCAACTTCACTTCTTTAAGCTCCATCTGAAAGCAAAGAGGCAAAGAAAGACTCTATTATTCATTCCGTGTCTAAACTCAGTTATACCGTCTAAAAATTATTACGACGATAATCCTCCTTTTCTAGTTTTCCTTTTCTTCTTTTCTTCTTACCTCTTGCAATCTCTCTAATCTATTATACCAATATTTTTTCCACGATAACGCCATATACTTCTACGATATATATATATATATATATATATATATATATATATATATATATATATATATAGTTAAAAATTTTTCCAATCTCCATAACCTAGATAATGTAAAACCTCTAACGTGACTCCGATCTATGTCGTTATTCTACATGACAAGCGAAACAACGTCTTTCACCAGAAAATAGATCTTATCGACGACAACGTGACGCGCTATTCGAATATTATAACGTATATTTAGTTAGATTAAATCATTCGTAAGACGAAGTATATATATGTATATATGTATGTACGTACGTACGTACGTATGTATGTATGTATATAATCGGGGAAATATACGTTGGTTCGCTTAATGACAGCGTTATATATAGATTAGTTTCAAAAGCGACTATGGCGAGGGAGTCGCGAGATTAATTATTACGATTAGACCATCTTATTACTTTCTTCCTGTTATAATATTCGTGATTATAGATGGCAGACGTAGATAAAAATGGTTTGCCGGGTTTTGTGATGCTTCGGTAACACAATGAGATTTAAGTAAATACTGTTGAGTAAAAGGTAATTGTGGGTGAAAAGTTAATGATTGTGATTAGGATTTATAATGTTAATTTTTTTGTATACATAATTTATATATGTACATACATATATATATATAAATATATAAATTATTTATAATAAATCTCTTTCTCTCTTTCTATACATACATATATATATATATATATATATATATATATATATATATATATAAAATTTTAGATCACGGAATTTTAATGATATTTAGTTTCTTTTTATGTAACGCTCTACGTTTTTATGTTCTCGTAATAACATAATTTATATCTCGTTAAGTATTAAATTGTAGGTTTATAATCGTTTAATAATACTTCAATGATGACCTATTAAAATATCTAATTAATACCAAGATCATATCGTTAAGAAAAAACCAAGAATCATTTAACATTTGCGATTTAATCACAAATCGAATATGAAATCATGAAATTTTTTTTTATATATAAATATATATATATATATTTCTTTTTCTTTCTAATAAGAAACGAGCGGCTTTTTCTTTCGAAAAAAAGGACACTCAAAACGTTTCTCGATTTACAATCAATTCATTTTACGAACAACTTTATCTACTTATTCTTAAAAATTACAAACTTAAAAAAAAAAAAAAGAAAAGTTTATAAGCGATTAAAGTTCGATCGAATCGATGGATCTATACGATTGATCTATAAAAAAGAAGCCCAAACAATTTTTCAAATAATTTCGTTTTAATCGAGAATCATCGAGCACGGCGTACATATCTATATACGTATAACCATTTGAAATCTTATGGGAAATGCGATCACATAAGAGAGGCGCCAGTTTTACGTTCGTCACGGTGAAAACGAAGTTTGCTTTCCCCGTTTCTTCTTCGACGATGTCTCTCAACGTTTACACGCGAGCTAACGTGTAGGATACGAGAGCTGACGTTGTCATTAGTCAAATTCCAATTACCGGACCGGTTTCATAATTTCCACGGCAAGGGCACTCGTCGTTCAAAATTATATACGCCGCGAGAGGAATCGTTGGGTGCATCTCCTTCTGCCATACATGCAACGAAAGAATCATGAACTTCAACTTATTCGTCGTTATTTTACATCGTTTCTACATCGGACCCAAGTATTATAGAAAATATTACGTGTGTTTTGAAAAAAAAAAAAAAAATAAATAAATAAATAAATAAAATAAAATAAAATAGGAAAGAGAGAAATAAATCAAATGAATTCAATTTTACGATCGAAATTTTTGTCGTCACTTTTCTCTATCTCTCTCTCTTTTTTTTTTCTCTTTTTCTTTTTTTTTTTTTTTGTCGATTAGAAATCAAAAGATTTCCTCTAACAAATCTTCCAGATCTTTTTTGTAGAAGTCGGATATTATCCTCTTACTAAATCTTGGAGAATTTGTCCCTATCGCGAAATTCAATTGTTCCGATTATTTCTTTTTTTTCTTCCCCCACTTCTTTTCTTTTTTTTTTTTTACTTTTTTTCTTCTTTTTTCCTTCTTTCTTTTAACTACAAATCTTCGAGAAATTGTTGCGATCGTAAAATTCGATTGCTTCGATCTGTTTTTTTTTTGTTCTTCTTCGTCTTCTTCTTCTTCTTCTATAAATCTTCTAGAAATCGTTTCGATCGTAAAATTCAATTGTTCCGTAAAATTCAGACGTTTTTTCTTTCCCCTTTTTAAAAATATTCGAGAGATTGTTACGATTGGTTAAATTCGATCGGGAAAAAAAAATTTCTTTGTAAAAAAATTTCTTATATATATATATATATATATATATATATATATATATATATATATGTATGTATATACGTACGTATGTATCTCTTTACAAATATTTCCTTCTATAAACTTTTCTTTTTATTTTTCTTTGAACTATCGTCAGAACGATATTTTAATACCTTACGATATTTCGGGAATAAATATACCGACATATTGGAATTTCTACACGAACTTTGTACTTGTTAGATTTTATTTTATTTTCTTTTTTTGCCAACGCGACGAAAGATTCGTTCAAAGACTTTTTTAATCATTAGAAAGCTCGAAAATTTGATCGATTATTTCCACGAGTATTTTGTATACTTAGGTATATCATGAGAGTGGGGGTGGGGGCGTGAAGAAGTTTAGGTAGGTGAAGAGAGACAGAAATAAAAATTAGAAAGTTGTTACCAACGTTGTTTCTAACGCTACGAAATTACACTCGGTCTCTCTAGCATTCTTTTTAAGGTGTCAATTGAAGCAAACAACATTTCTTTATGGCGGTACCGTTACCGGTCGACTACGATTCCCATAACCGTCTAGATTATTTTCAGGGTTAATTATATTTCGACTTTCATGATCTTGGAAAGCAAGCGTAGAAAGAGTTTCGTCACGAGAATCTTCACGTTAAAAACCAAACTCCGGAGAAAGTTTCTTGCGAATTTAGGGAATTCTTATTTAAAAAATAGAAAAAAAAAAAAAGAAGAAGAAAGAAGAAACATGCGACGTGCGAATAATTAACCTTGTCCGTTTTAATTGCCCGACTTTCTTTTCGCTTGATGTATCGTTGTTTATTATCGTTGAATTAAGAAAAAAAAAAGGAGAAAAAAAGAAAGCTAATTTTAGCTAACAATGATCGAGCATAATCACGCTGAACGCCATGTCTCTCTTTTCTTCTCCTTTTTTTTTTTTTATTCGTGTGTAATTAAGATACAACGCGCCATTTTTTCCTTTCTCTCTTTTTTTCTTTCTCTCTATAGACTGTGATAAATCTCGAACGTGAAATGGATAACACATTTTATAACGCGAAGATCGTACACGTTACGAACACGATTTTCGTAGAGAACGATCTAAAAATTGTGAAAGCATTCGCATAACAAGTTATTTTTAGAAAACGATTTCGATATGGCACATTATGTGATTTATTAGAAATATTTTTCTATGATATCGAAGATGAGAGTTAATAAACTCTAACAGTTTTTAATCATTTTTTTTTTTTTTAGAGAAAAAAAAATAGTATTGCTTTACGTATTATTTTAAGTTGCAATATTATCAAACAAACGAGAGTATATCTATATATACATATATACAACAAAATACATAAAAAAGAATACTGTGCATACACACGTACATACATAGCTATGAAAAACAAGAGTGTATATATATATATATATATACACATCATAGATATGAAGAAACAAGAGTAGCTATAAATACATAACATTGGATACACAACAATACATACATACATACATATATATATATTATATGAACTATATATTTGTGTGTATATACATGGGTGTGTCTCAAAACATTGTTTCAGATTTCTCCGTGAAGAAAATATCGCGACGAAATATAACTAACGGTCATGATTTCACTATAGATCATCACGTTTCCGAATCGAACGATTCCTCCGCAGAGGAATTGCTTCACGCTTGTGTATATAATCGATCGTGACACGGACTCTTTTTTTTCTTTCCTTTTTCCTTTTTGTTCTTTTTTCCGTTCTTTTTCTTTCTTTCTTTTTTTTTTCGAACGGAATAAAAGGAAGAAGAGAAGAAGCTTATCGTGCGTGTCCTCCTCTCGTGATCTCTTACCGTCTGATCTCCGTTAAAAACCTTCCGTTACGATCGAACTTCTTCGTGAACGGAATTATTTTTGCAACTTTTTACCGTTACCTTGAATGAAGATGAATCTCTGACTGATGATCACTCCGTGCGAACGTTGAAGGAAAACAAAAAGTAGAGAGAAAGAGCTTAAGAACTAACTAAAGAGAGAGAGAGAGAGAGAGAGGGAGAGAGAGAAATAAAAAAAAAAAACTAAATTTCAAAACGTCCTTGGAAAAGAAATTTTTTTCAATATCTTTTTCCAAATATTCAATACTAATTAGAGCGAACGTATATGTTATCAAATAGTCGAACTATTCTTTCAATGACATTTTCTCTTTTCTTTTTTTACAAACTCAACTCGCAAAGAAAGAAAAGGCTTGAGATTAAATTGACTCTGATCATCGCCGAATGAAATCGATCGATTTCAACACCGGCCGTACGAACGAATCGTAAGTTTTACTCGGCGTATTATCGAAACAGGAAGAAAATTTCTATTGATAGAGGTTTAAGAGAAACATTGCCGACAATTTCTGTTTTTATAAAAAATCCTATAAAAATATGGAATATGGAATTATTAAAGAAGAAGGAACATTGTGTGCTGGCATGTGCTGGGAATGTTTAATAATTACGTTTACGGAAATACTACCTGCTAGGTCTACGAACTGTACTGAAAGATAGAGAGACAGACAGATAAAGACAGATAGAGACAAGGAGAGAAAGAGAGAGGAAAAAAGAGAGAAAAAAAGAGAGAGAGAGAAAGACTGAGTGAGTGAGATGATAGAGCACTGTATTGCAGAAGAGTTAGTGTATTCCTTTTAAAGATGGCCCGCAGACAGTTCAAGAGATAAGAACGGTAAAGGGTGACCAACAATGACCTGAGGCTTCGTGACAGGCGCGCCTCTAGGAAGTTATTCGACACACTATTTTGCCTCGCATTCTCTACCTCCCTCCACCCTCCACCCTCCTCCCTCCTCCCTCCTCCCTCCTCCTTCCACCCTGCACTCTCCTCTCCAGAACTTTGTCTATTTTTCTATCTTCGGTAGCAAGAGAGTAAAGACGGCAGTCCTTCTGTGTTGTGATCTTACTTGTTTTATCTACTATATATATCGATAATGATCATTAAACTAATTATTGTCATGTTCAAAATGTAGATACATAAGTATATTGTATTTATTATTTATTTTGGGTAACATCGATGGAATACTTGTTCAATGTTATTAAAAACCATTAGGTATTATATATCATTATGTTTTTTTATATAATATATATATATATATATATATATGCAAACACAGATACACCTACGTACGTATATATAATTCAATACAAGTTATAAATTATCGAAGCTGTTAAAAAAATCGATTGCCTATTAAGAAAAAAAAAAAAAGAAAGAATAAAAATTGAATACAAAGTTACCAAAATAGTTATCTATCTACGTGCGAACAAAGATGCTCAACGATTATTATTTCCGAATAGAAGAGAAATTATTAGAGATTAACCATAAGGAGATCTCGAAGAATTAATAAACGTGTTTAACTCGGTAATTAATTCGATCGTATATATATAATTGTGGACACACCTCGTGCACGATCGAGGAAACAAGCCTCTGATAGTTTCATCCAACATTCCAAATGACTCTAGGTATTATACTGTGTTCTTATCGACTGGATCGTCGAACCTGATGACGATGTATATCAAAACGCCCACGAATAGACGTATAGTGTCGCAAGACTTGATCTCTCTCTCTCTCTCTCTCTCTCTCTCTCTCTCTCTCTCTCTCTATCTCTATCTCGTTTACTCTCTCATGGATCTCTATACAACATTTCCTCTCTCTCTCTCTCTCCTTTCTTCCGGGCAAGTTGATTTATCGACATGCCCTCGAATAATATGCTGCTACTCGATGGTGCGCAGCTTTCACCGTTGCTCCCTGCTAAGCCAAGCGAAGGTGTCAACTACGAGAGACCGACTATGAGAGACCAAGGCAAGCCTTAATATCAACGACAAAGGACGACAACAAAGACTCCGAGAATCAAACCCCTTTTGTTTTCTCCATTCCAATTTCGACACCACCATCAGGAACAAGGATTGTCCTTGCTTGTCTTAATCGACTGTACTCATCGATAACGCGTGTCAGTATTATCTAGACACGCATAACTATGTCCCCTACCTATTCCTACCATCCCTCCCTCCTACCCCTATCCACCGTTCGAACTACTTACTTCAAAAAATATCGATACAGAGAACGTAGTAGACTTTACTCTCGTAAAAATCTTAACCTTAATCCTACGGGCCGGTTTTTGACGTTGATTTATGTTGAGTGGGGGGAAAGGAAGGGAGGGTAAGGGGTGCGAGGGGTGGTCGTTCCTTCGCTCGGCTAACTTCTGTCATTAACGACAACCTAGATGGTGTTCACATTCATTTGTCGTGAAACACACGCACACACAAACATCTTGACCGAGTAAATTAACCAACTAACTAATGCTAATCGAAAAGACGAGAATCGCTTATAAGCGAAGATCTATTTAACACTGAACTACCTACCGATTCTTCTCTATCGGGCAAATTGATCGTTTTCTAACTTTCATACAATTTTTGTATATTTCATTAGTTATCACGTTATCGTTAAGAAAATTTATAGTTTTTTTTTTTTTTTTTTTAATATCCGTACGATTTAATTGTATTCGTCAATTCATTCAGTACACAATCGACGATTATACTCGTCGAATTAGGAGGATAATAATTTTCTTTTAAAGATCGATCATTTCGACCGGATACGGTAGAAACAAGATACACAAGATATGTTTAGCGTTAAATTCTTTCAAGTATTTACACGCGATATATAAGTAAGTAAACGATAAGCAAACGGTTTAGATCCCTTTCGATTTTATTTTAATCGTTTATGAGATTCTCTTAAAATCTTCTCTCATCATTCACATCATTCATTTTTTGTTCTTTACTTTCTTTCTCCCTTCCTCCCTCTCCCTCCCTCTCTCTCTCTCTCTCTCTCTCTCTCTCTCTCTCTCTCTCTTTCTCTTCAAGTTTTCGTTCATTCCGAATTTCTTTTCTATTTCAATTTCAATTCTACTATTCGCAATTAAAAACGACGATATATAATTTACGTAAGTATGAATAAACGCCTACCCGAGGCGCACCCGAAATGATTTGTATGTACGCTCATGCTCCGGGTAGCTACGTGACACGCTCGTTTACACGCTCGCTCGCTCGCTTGAAGATTAATTAAATCCCGTCTGGCTAGAGAAAGAGAGAGAGAGAGAGAGAGAGAAACCTCTTGCGAAAGTCCTCCAACATCGGCTTTGTCGTTTTTGATCCTACCCCACGTTCCCCATTTCTTCATTCAATCTCCCGTTAATTTCATTTAATTACGTTCAGGGAATGCACACGCGTATCACGTTCGACCGAATATGTTCAGGCTAATTTTGAACCTTGTAGAAGAAGAAGTAGAAGAAGGAGGAGAGAAAGAAGAAGAAAAATATTCCAAGAACGTTAAAGATATTGAAATCTTCTATGGAATAACGAAGATATGATAATTTTCTTACTGAATATTTTATTTAAATCCTATCCACCGTTTATACTCAATGTCGCGTTTTTCAAATAAATAAATAAATAAATATATATATATATATATATATATATATATATATATGTAATTACATTTCGACAAACTCTTATCTCATTATTTTGACATGACAGATTATATTTTCCTTTGTCGAATATTTCCTTGATTTTTATCTAACCCGGTAATATATCTAATAATTTTATCTAAAAATCTCTGCAAATAATTTTTATGTTCTTCTTATATTACACTACATTACATTCCATTATATTATATTATATTATATTATATTATACGATCGAATTAAAAACTTATAACGAGTAGGTAAATAAGTACAAGAGAGTATTAACATTTTTCTTCTTGATCTTATCGGAAGATTAAAAGGATACGATCGAGATTGGTTCGATTAAACGACCTTCTCCTCTCCTTCTCTCTCACCTTATGTATCGTTAACTAATTATTTTCAATTTCCATTTAAAGGTAAAAACTCTTGGTGTTATTTAAAGGGCCTTGTGTCGAACGCGTCCTTCTTTCCTCTTTTTCTTTTCTTTTCTTTTCTTTCTTTCTTTGATCCTTCTCCGTTTCTTCGACACCATCACCATCACCTTCTTCCTCATCTCCCCATCTTCCTCCCCCCACTTTATTCTCTTCTCTTTTTCTTTCTCTTTCTCCCTCTCTTTCTCTTTCTCTTTCTCTACTCGCTAGAGTTGGTTCATCGGCACGACGCATCGTAGCTCGCAAACCGTAATAACTTCCTCGTGAAACGAGCAAGAACTCGAAGAACCATCCATCATGAGCTTACGCTGTGTTGCAGAACTCTCTCTGAAGCGATAGATGCCGATCACAGGATCAAAACATTTTCGTTTCCTTCGAAAATCACGTTTAAATGACGATTGAAAAATTATTTTTTGCATTAAAGATCAAAGCTCAATATATGTATACATATAAAAGGAATTATACTTTAATCTTAAAAAGTTGTAACAAACTCAAAGGACGTTAACAAAATCCAATCGGAATTACATAGCAACTATCTTCAACTTACGTTAAAAAGCACGTTATCATGATTTTACGTGACACATGAAGGAGTTAGTTTTCTTTTAACAAAAAGAACAGTTGGGTATATCACGAAGTTTTCAACTTTCTTCTTAACTTTTCTTTTAATTTACTTTTAATTGCCGTCTTTTACATAACCGTCCTAATGGAATTTTATCGATCGACAGTTTTGACAAATATTGTCGGTGAACATCAGTTAAGTACTGCCGTATATGAATGTACATGAGAGAAAGAGATAAATAGATAGATATAGACAGACAGACAGAGAGAGAGAGAGAGACAGAAAGAGAGAGAGAGAGAAAGACAGAGAAAGGCAGAGAAAGAGAGAGAAAGAGAGAGAAAGAGAGAGAGAGAGAGTTCTAGCATACATGAATGTCCATGAAAGAAAAAGATAAATAGATGGATAGACAGAGAGAGAGAGAGAGAGAGATGTACTTCGTCCAAGAGATGTCTGGTTGCTCTTTAGAATTCCGTGCCGATCGGTCGAACGTCTCAATAATTGCTAATTGGAAGGTGGCACGAGTTTAAAAAGTGGCCGCACGTCGTCCATCTCGATGAGCCTGTCAGCTTCGGCCAGGCCACAGCTTTCGAGTGGGAGAGGAAGAAGAAGAAGAAGAAGAAGAAGAAGAAGAAGGTGGAGAAGAAGAAGAAGAAGAAGAAGAAGAGGAGGTGAAGAAGGAGGTGAACGAGAAGGAGGTGAAGAAGGAGGAAGAGGAGGAGGAGGAGGAGGAGGAGGACGAGTAATCTTTTCACGTCCAGCACGTAGCAAGAGGTCTTACTCTCTTTCAGCTCCAGGGAGAGAAAGAATGAGCTGTGCCTGCAGGGACGAGTACAAATTAATATTAAATTAAATTATAATGACAGTGTTTACCGACCGGGCT